>NC_084615.1:79161908-79369408 GCF_033978795.1 Nerophis ophidion
TCCGGATACAAACAAACAAAACAAGCATGCCGACAGCACAAGACGCAAATAAATAGCTAATAGGAAAGCTTAGCATAGAAAACAAATGGCAAAGTCTTAGCTCAGGAATCAAGAGGTAATGACGTAACTGTTGCATTGGGCAAATAAGACAGCCAGACTGAGTGTGGCGTAAAACAGGAATAAGTAGCTCTCTGATTAGTGCCCAGAAGCAGGTGAGTGTCCCAAACACTAATCAAAGGCAGGTCAAACTAATTAGCACCCATTGTAACCAAAAACACCCAAACCCAAAGGTGCTGAAAACGGAACTGAGGGAGTCAAACTAACTGAACAAAACACGATCCGGGCAATGGATCATGACGGTTCTGAGTCAGTGCACTAGTCAAAGATAACAAAAGGAAGCATCGTTTTCTGGGAAACGAAACAGACTCCTGTCCAATGACAAAGTTTACGGCCGTTGGTCTTCAGAAGAACAGAAGCCAACTGGGATCAGTTCCCGGCAGCGCTACGTCCTGTCGATATGTTCTCTAAAGGGTGTTGCCGTTTTATTGTGACTCACCAGCAGGTTAAACGCACAACTGGGACACTTAAAAGGGTTTAATCCTCTCACACACACTTCCACAAGCCTGTACACACAATGTGAATGACTCGAACGAAGATGCCAGACAACATTGTTTTTGTTCAAGCTGCACCACCAAAATCTGACAACTTACAGCATATTTCTGTAAATGATCATTTTTAATATTATTATTATTATTATTATTGTTGTGTGGACGTGTGTGTGAGGGCCTCTTGAACAATGGGGCTAAGCTCAATTGGGTTTTACAAATCTCCTTATTCATCCAAAGTGAGTGAGTTTAATGAGGAGGAAAGAAACTTGTTGACACCACATTGATGACATCTTTTAAACAAGACAAGAAGCAAGGAAATAAACAGAGACAGAATTAAATTTTGCTCAATTTGAGGAGAGACGTGGCGACTGTACTCTCTGTACATTCTTCCACCACGCTCTGGCACAAGATTGTACGCCATCTCTTTTTATTTGGACTTTCCCTTTTTACATAGCAACAGCTGTTTCTAAATGAATGTAAACAGCTATTGTTTTCGGACACATTAACACAAAAGAAAAAGATGCTTCGGGCTTGGTCTGGTCCTGGATTGAGCTTGGGCAAGTCTTGGATCACAATAGATAACCCCCTTTCCGTCTCCTACCATTGTACACAATGGAATTTTCCAGGCCTTTAGCTTGGTGCAACATAGACCACCTCTTGTCTGTTCGTTGGGAACTCAGAGAACGGAAAGTTTTTTGATCACTTACATACAATTTTTCTGATACATAGTGTGCATCATATTTGAATTTACTCCCAATATGTGGATTTGTGTCAGTCGTCATGTCAATAGTTTGCAATGATAACGGAAAGTACGAAGCAAAACGTTGCAATACATTTAGCTTAAAAGTCTTTTTTTGTGGCTCGGACGGTAAAGCGGTCGTGGAGCAACTTGAGGGTTCCTGGTTCGATCCTATATTTCGTTCTATGGTGGTTTTCCATGAAGTTGTCTATATGATACTGTGCTGAGTCTTTGATTTATTTTGTACAATTTTCCATTTTGTCTATTATTTGTGCACTTTCCTTTTTGAAGTTGTTCTTGATTTTTGTTTTGTTATGTCAAGTGATTGACCACAGCTGTGACTGTTTAAGGGCATCGCTTCCTGTTGAAAATTGCACACTGGCGAAAACCTTGTCGAAACCGGTCTGTGTTTGGTAGCGCCTGCACAGTTTATATTTAAACTATAGATGAGGCTATTCCTGAAGGAATTGCGTTAGAATAATCCAATGATGAAGTTGAACTGAAATCCTCGATTTTTGTTTTGGAATTGTTGAAGTAGAGCACACAATTCCCAAACAAACAGGATGAATATTTTGAAGTTAGAACAGTTTGAATCAGATGAAAATTTTGAAAGTTGTGGAACTTTGAAGAATGTCCCATTGATTTAAATGGGAAATTCCCCAAACGTTTGGGAATTACGGGAAAAGCAGGAAAATGGTAAAAAACTTGAATGGTCCGATTGTTGGAATTTTTCAAATCGGTCGAGAAATGTTGAACTAGTAACAATTTTGAATTGAAAAATGGTATTACGGAATTCCTGGAATTTTGGGAAAATCAGGAATTTTTCCAGTTTAAAGACGATTTTGTTTTTAGTCCTAATTCAGAGGAATGTTTTGACGATTGAAATGCGTTGAAAAATGTGGAAAGTAGTAGTCGCCACAAAAAAAGGGTGGAAAATGCCATCCATCCATCTTCTTCCGCTTATCCAATGTCGGGTCGCGGGGGGAGCAGCCTAAGCAGGGAAGCCCAGACTTCCCTCTCCCCAGCCACTTTGTCCAGCTCTTCCCGGGGGATCCCGAGGCGTTCCCAGGCCAGCCGGGAGACATAGTCTTCCCAACTTGTCCTGGGTCTTCCCCGTGGCCTAAACACTTCCCTAGTGAGGCGTTCGGGTGGCATCCTGACCAGATGCCCGAACCACCTCATCTGGCTCCTCTCCATGTGGAGGAGCAGCGGCTTTACTTTGAGTTCCTCCCGGATGGCAGAGCTTCTCACCCTATCTCTAAGGGAGAGACCCAAACTCATTTGGGCCGCTTGTACCCGTGATCTTATCCTTTCGGTCATGACCCAAAGCTCATGACCATAGGTGAGGATGGGAACGTAGATGGAGCGGTAAATTGAGAGCTTTGCCTTCCGGTTCAGCTCCTTCTTCACCACAACGGATCGATACAACGTCCGCATTACTGAAGACGCCGCACCGATCCGCCTGTCGATCTCACCATCCACTCTTCCCTCACTCGTGAACAAGACTCCTAGGTACTTGAACTCCTCCACCTGGGGCAGGGTCTCCTCCCCAACCCAGAGATGGCACTCCACCCTTTGTGGAAAATGGGCTTTGGAAAACCAGGAATTCTGGAAAATCCTGGATTTTTAAAAAACGTTTAAAACGGGTAGTTGAAGGTGTATTGAAGGTGGAATGGTTTGAATCAGTTGAAAAATGAGGAAATGGTGGAAGTTTGAAAAAGGTCCAATTCATAAGGAAGGGTCAATTTAGTGTTGTCAATCAACCTATCCCCAGGTGCATGTTTTTGGCAGTTGGAGGAAGCCGGAGTATTCGGAGGGAACCCACGCAGTCACGGGAAGAACATGCAAACTCCACACAGAAAGATCCTGAGCCCGGGATTGAACTCAAGACTACTCAGGACCTTCGTATTGTGAGGCACACGCATTAACCCCTGGCCCACCGTGCTAACAAAAACATATCTTTCATAAATCAATAAATATAAATTATATATATGAATGAGGTAGATCCCCTCGACTTGATCAATTAAAAAGAAGCTGACCAGCAGAAAAAGTGTGTTTACCCCTGCTTTAAAAAAAAACATTAACCAAGATGACAAGTGCCTGACTGGGGAAGCTGAAAGTAATGGAGTGGCCTTACACTCATAACAGGAAAGGAAGAAAGATGTCAGAGTTGAGTTTAACGCTAATCATCACCCACAAGCTCAAGATGGAATAGTGAGCAAAGTAAAGTGAAGTGAACCAAACGCAAAATCAGCAGGTTAGCACTAATGGTCAATGACATGTTAGCACTGTGGCTACAGCCTAGCGCCAGCACCTAAACCGCTGAAATATTTACGTAGGAGGCGGACAGAATGAGACTCATTCACTCCAAATAAGCTGGAAAAGAGAGCGAGAGAGAGATGGTACACTTTTGTACATCTTCACCGCACTGAGGTACAGCACATACTGTTCAAAAGGAGATGCATAATGTGCACGTTTCCTTACTTTTTTTGATTTTGTCAGACTTCAGTTTACATACACAACTTATTAAAAGGAGTGAGGAGGTGACGGCACAGACTATTTGGTCCAACCTAAACTCAATTAATCATGTTTGAAATTACAGCTGGTATTGAAAAAGAAGTAAACAAGGTGACTCGGTAAAGAATCTGGGTATTATCTTCCACCCAACTCTCTCCTTTGAGGCACACATTAAAAGCGTTACTAAAACGGCCTTCTTTCATCTCCGTAATATCGCTAAAATTCGCTCCATTTTGTCCACTTAAGACGCCGAGATCATTATCCATGCGTTTGTTACGTCTCGTCTCGATTACTGTAACGTATTATTTTCGGGTCTCCCCATGTCTAGCATTAAAAGATTACAGTTGGTACAAAATGCGGCTGCTAGACTTTTGACAAGAACAAGAAAGTTTGATCACATTACGCCTGTACTGTATATACCTTTATATACATATATACATACATATATACCTATACTGTATATACCTTTATATACATATATACATACATATATACCTATACTGTATATACCTTTATATACATACAGTATATACATACATATACACCTATACTGTATATACCTTTATATACATATATACATACATATATACCTATACTGTATATACCTTTATATACATATATACATACATATATACCTATACTGTATATACCTTTATATACATATATATCTATACTGTATATACCTTTATATACATATATACATACATATATACCTATACTGGCTCACCTGCACCGGCTTCCTGTGCACTTAAGATGTGACATTAAGGTTTTACAACTTAAGTATAAAATACTACACGGTCTAACTCCATCCTATCTTGCCGATTGTATTGTACCATATGTCCCGGCAAGAAATCTGCCTTCAAAAGACTCCGGCTTATTAGTGATTCCTAAAGCCCAAAAAAAGTCTGCGGGCTATAGAGTGTTTTCCCTTTGGGCTCCAGTACTCTGGAATGCCTTCCCGGTAACAGTTCGAGATGCTACCTCAGTAGAAGCATTTAAGTCTCACCTTAAAACTCATCTGTATACTCTAGCCTTTAAATAGACCTCCTTTATAGACCAGTTGATCTGCCGCTTCTTTTCTTTTTTCTCCTATGCCCCCCCCTCCCTTGTGGAGGGGGTCCGGTCCGATGACCATGGATGAAGTACTGGCTGTCCAGAGTCGAGACCCAGGATGGACCGCTCGTCGGGACCCAGGATGGACCGCTCGCCTGTGTATCGGTTGGGGACATCTCTATGCTGCTGATCCGCCTCCGCTTGGGATGGTTTCCTGTGGACGGGACTCTCGCTGCTGTCTTGGATCCGCTTGAACTGAACTCTCGCGGCTGTGTTGAAGCCACTATGGATTGAACTTTCACAGTATCATGTTAGACCCGCTCGACATCCATTGCTTTTGGTCCCCGAGGGGGGGGGGGTTTGCCCACATGTGAGGTCCTCTCCAAGGTTTCTCATAGTCAGCATTGTCACTGGCGTCCCACTGGGTGTGAATTCTCCCTGCCCACTGGGTGTGAGTTTTCCTTGCCCTTTTGTGGGTTCTTCCGAGGATGTTGTAGTCGTAATGATTTGTGCAGTCCTTTGAGACATTTGTGATTTGGGGCTATATAAATAAACATTGATTGATTGGTTGAACTAATCAAGGGCAGGCGCGCATGATCAAAGGAGAGACAGGTGACACTAAATGGGTAACTATGACAACGGAACAAAACCAGGAAGTGCCACAAAGAACTGAGGAAGACAAATACTAGACAGAATATGCCATGATCCAAGATGTGGATCATGACATTTGCGTTCATATTCTGCTGTGTTTGTTGCATTTGGCTTGATTTTAAAATATGTCGGCTGAGAGTGGTGTGATGTTTATATGTTCTCAATATTCAGGGTTTTATCATTCATAGAAAAAAAAAATGTCATTCTGTTTTTAAGGCGGTATGTCATAACATGCTTGGCATCCAATCAGACTTTATTGTGAGGTTTTGTATTAGTTTTCCTAAAAATAGATATACCGGCCCCCAGACAATTTTTTTCCCCCCTAAATTTGGCCCCCCGAGTCAAAATAATTGCCCAGGCCTGTTGTAGATCATACATCATGCCTCTCACCTAGAAAGTAGAGGGCTGAGGACGTACTCCGACAAGTTGGTACTCTTTGACAGCCATTTAGGACCCGGAAATGGCAAGAACGACACAAAACAACCCTTGCTAAATGTTTACAGAAATGTGCTTGTCAGTCCCTTAAAGGTCCGAACCATGTTTTTTGTAGGGATTCTGCAAAACACCTTAAACCTAAAATTACAGTGGGCACATTAGTATTGTGAGAGACGTCAAGCCAATTAGTCTTACGGGGTAAAAACTCTTTTATCTGCGCAACAATGTGATGTATCGGTCTGAAAATCAACAGCACAGGCAACACGTACAGTAGGGAACTAGAGATTCATGATGTGTCATATTTTTGCCCTTTTGTTTGTATTTGAGACCCAGTTTACATAAACAAATGCATGACGCCAACAGCATGGCCATTCAATTAAATTGTTTTAAGGGCCGCATTTCCAAAAAGCTGAGGACCGAGGGGAACAGATGTCTCCCTGCACTATCATTCTCATTTTGTATATTGCTGAGAAACAGCACAATAATTACATTTTTGTCTATTTGTGTTGTCAGAGTTACAAGAGCGCTGGGCTGCATCTTAAAAATCTAGTAAAAGATCATCCCTAGGACAGCACGTTTCTACAAACCCTGTTTCCATATGAGTTGGGAAATTTCATGGCTGCAACACGTGCCAAAGTAGTTGGGAAAGGGCATGTTCACCACTGTTTTACATCACCTTTTCTTTTAACAACACTCAATAAACGTTTGGGGACTGAGGAAACTAATTGTTGAAGCTTTGAAAGTGGAATTCTTTCCCATTCTTGTTTTATGTAGAGCTTCAGTCGTTCAACAGTCCGGGGTCTCCGCTGTCCTATTTTACGCTTCATAATGCGCCACAAGTTTTCCATGGCAGACAGGTCTGGACTGCAGGCGGGCCAGGAAAGTACCCACACTCTTTTTTAACGAAGACACGCTGTTGGAACACATGCTGAATGTGGCTTGGCATTGTCTTGCTGAAATAAGCAGGGGCGTCCATGAAAAAGACGGTGCTTGAATGGCAGCATATGTTGTTCCAAAAGCTGTATGTACCTTTCAGCATTAATGGTGCCTTCACAGATGTGTAAGTTACCCATGCCTTGGGCACTAATACACCCCCATACCATCACACATGTGTAAGTTACCCATGCCTTGGGCACTAATACACCCCCATACCATCACACATGTGTAAGTTACCCATGTCTTGTTCACTAATACACCCCCATACCATCACACATGTGTAAGTTACCCATGCCTTGGGCACTAACGCATGGGTAAAGTGCAATATTGGTAACTACATTCATTGCAAATGCTGGAAAAAGTATTCTGCAACAAGCTTTCACACATAAGTCGCAATTTATTTTAATAACAGATTGTTTGTTTTCTATATATATATATATACATATAGTCAAAATATGTTGAAAGATGTGCATAATCAAGATATTCTGTTATTCTATTTCTGCAGGCTAGAAACAGCGATCGCTCACGAAAGTGAGGGTCATAGCGGAATTTTCACCCGTATAACAACATTGGGTTTTTCGCCTCTCTGCAGTAGATATTAGTACCGAAGTGGCCTAGGTCAGAAATTGGCATTGGTCCAGGATTCTATAACCTTGGAAGGGGGGAATGTAGTGGAAAATGTGTGTCCTAAGTCTGTTTTGGGTAACTTTCACCGAGATACATTGAGAAGAACACAACATAAGAGGTCAAGTGACCCTGAACATTGGACAGTTACATAAGTTGTTATGTTAAAAATCAGGCCATCATGGAGCGTATAAATAAGAAGGGAAGACCAAGCCTGGTGTGCGCTCTTATTAATTCCTTTCATGAGGGTGCACCATCTTTCGTCTTTGAAGACATTGTCTGTGTGAACATATTGATTCAATCCAACTTTGTACTATCTGATTGTAAGTAATTAAAACTGTTGTAATAAACTCTCTATTGTTCCTGTTTAAGATTCGGACTGTAGTCATGACCATCATTTGGTGTGCTGTTTTACTTGCGGGCATGTGTCCAGTGTCAATTGGAGAAGTTACCAGTCTTGGTCAAAGGATTTCCATCAGTTTCAGGCCCCAGTCTTTAAGAGCTATTCTGAGGCAAGCCTTTACTTAGTTGGGGAGATGTGGTTGAAGCCTGAGTCCGCGTGCCGCCCTGAACCGTAGTCTTCCGAGCACTTGTCAGCTTCAAAAAGACGGGGGTCAAACCAACACGCACCTGACACTGGCCGTCCAACTCCGCGCCCCGCCGCCATGACGACCAAAAAACAAACAGAAAACGAAAAAACGCTGTATTTCTCATAATGGCAGCTCAGTGTGTCTCTCGCTCTCTCAGACCCGGACGGAGGACCAAAAAAAAAAAAAGACGTGGGAGGAAGAACAGAATCTGTCACTTGTCTTCTTGCTTCCCTGTGAAATGTTCAGTCTCTTCCCTTCGCCGTCCCCGGAGAGAGGAGAGTTTGTGTTTTTCACCGCAAACCAACCGACGTTTGAACCTCTTCACCTCACCTTTTCACTTTGCTGCCGGCTCGGAGCTGGAGGTGGACGTGCCTGGAAGCAAAGTTCCTCCAGAGCGAAACTGACAGTTCCAGCTTAATATTTAACAAGTGGACACACATGACCCGTGCACATTGACTCTGCAACACTTCTAAAGCAGACAAAGTCTGAAAGACACAACCTAACAACTTCTACATGGAAGTTGTTCTCTCCAATGCTCTCTCACTTTCTTTCTCGAACCTTCTCTCTTTTTATCGCCAGATGTTTTTGCTTCTGGCCCAGACTTTAATAGATGTGCACTGTCTGTGTACCGCCTGATCTCTGATCTTCCCTGGGTGTGTGTTCTCAAGCAACTGCGAGCTGACATAAAGTTAAAATTAAAGTACCAATGATAGTCACACACACACACCAGGTGCGGTGAAATTTGTCCTCTGCATTTGACCCATCCCCTTGATCGCCCACGCCCGGGAATAATTTTTGATGATTTAACCCCCAATTCCAACCCTTGATGCTGAGTGCCAATGGGTCCCATTTTTATAGTCTTTGATATGACTCGGCCAGGGTTTGAACTCACACCCAACCGATCTCAGGGCGGACACTCTAACCACTAGGCCACTGAGTAGGTGGCCTAGTGACCTACTCAGTGGCCAACAATTGTTATGATCCGCTGCCCGGATCAAATCATTTCTGGTTTTGTTCCGTTTTTGTATTATATTCTGCTAATGTTTGCCTAAGCTCCTGTTTTTTTCTGTTACCATTGTTTCTTATTTGTTTCACCTGCTTCTTGTTTCCGGATGCACACCTGCTTGTAATTACTGTCCTTATTTAAGCCTGCCTTCTCCGTTGACTCGTCCTCGCTTTTGTTGCAAGCAACCTGCTTTGTACTTGCCAGCTTCCGCGCTATGGTTTTGAGTTTTCTAGCTCCCATGCTAGTTCTGTTGGTTTTGCCTTTTGTGCCTTGTGCAAGTTTTTCTGTTCTTAGTCTGTTTTTAGTTTAAATAAATCAATATTTCTTACCTTAAAATGTGTCCGAGCCCGGACTGCATCATTAAGCGAACGACCCGCATCACGATGCCAGGCAAACGTCACAACAATTGATGAATGAATGATGAAATGGAAGACATATTGCCTCATGGTGACCATTACAGGGTTGGTTCTTGCATAAATATGCATTTAAGATCTACGGCCCCCATTCAGCAACCGTTCTTAACCACTAAAGGCCTTAATGGCCACATGCGTGGACAGCACCTTTTAGCTCTTATTTCCAAAATTGTGTACACTACTGAATTGGGGTCTTATGGCCGCTTTTGTGGACACTTATACTGCCATCTGGTGGTGTCAGAAGAGTATAACATACAATGGAATTTGGAAATGTCACTACGCATTAAGTACACGTTTGTGTACTTATGGACTAAGTACATCATATCAAAAGAGGATTTGTAGTTTTTATTCTAATTAGGGTCCAATAAGCCCAAATAGCAAAGAGAAATAATAAAAAGCATGTAAACAAACAGCTTGGGGCTTAAGAGATAAAGAAAACATTTAATTCTTTGGCCCACTTACGAGGAGATTTTTGTATTCATCAATGTTTTCTTAGCGGTAAGAACAAAATCAACGAGTACTCCAGAGCACTCTTAGGGTGGCTTATTTGTTTTTAAAGTGTGACAAGTTCCCTTATTTCTTAGGTCTAATGTTAAATTAATATCATAAATAGATAGATAGATAGATAGATAGATAGATAGATAGATAGATAGATAGATAGATAGATAGATAGATAGATAGATAGATAGATAGATAGATAGATAGATAGATAGATAGATAGATAGATAGATAGATAGATAGATAGATAGATAGATAGATAGATAGATAGATAGATAGATAGATAGATAGATAGATAGATGGATGGATGGATGGATGGATGGATGGATGGATGGATGGATGGATGGATGGATGGATGGATGGATGGATGGATGGATGGATGGATGGATGGATGGATGGATGGATGGATGGATGGATGGATGGATGGATGGATGGATGGATGGATGGATGGATGGATGGATGGATGGATGGATGGATGGATGGATGGATGGATGGATGGATGGATGGATGGATGGATGGATGGATGGATGGATGGATGGATGGATGGATGGATGGATGGATGGATGGATGGATGGATGGATGGATGGATGGATGGATGGATGGATGGATGGATGGATGGATGGATGGATGGATGGATGGATGGATGGATGGATGGATGGATGGATGGATGGATGGATGGATGGATGGATGGATGGATGGATGGATGGATGGATGGATGGATGGATGGATGGATGGATGGATGGATGGATGGATGGATGGATGGATGGATAGACGGACGGACGGACGGACGGACGGACGGACGGACGGACGGATAGATAGATAGATAGATAGAGATAAGACAGACAGACATATAGCAAAAGAGCAATATATAGACACTACAAAACACACACACACACACACACACACACACACACACACACACACACACACACACACACACATCAATTACCGGGGTGTTGATTTAGTGAACAGTGACTCTTTAAAAGACCAGCGGATCGTGCCCTGGGGGGAGCGCATATTTCACGACCATATAAATCTATTTGCAAAAAGTGACAAATATTTATTTTAACGCTTTAGGCTACCTCAACTGGCCCCCCTTTCTTAAACTTACATTTTGACATTATGTATTGTCATTATATTACATATACTGTATGGTTCGTGTTTTCTCCGTGTGTTTGATGTTTGGCTTTTCCGCCAGAATTGTGCCCTTATATGGGGAATTAAGGGTGTCTACCTATACAAATTACGGAATTAAGTGTGTTTACATATGCATATTGGAGAAATAAGGGTGTGTTCATATGCAAATTATGATAGACACGCATGCGCTAACCATTTGGCATTCAGCAACTTAAGAACAGCAGGTGGGAACAATTTGGCCGTTTAAGAACACGTCATGAATTTGAATGGATTCCTCTTAGGAAATAACTCAGGAAGAAAGATAAGAGGAAAAGTTAGGAACTTATTGCTGAGCTTAGCAGAGACCCTGCCAACCGGTGGGTTTGTTTATTAGAGTGTGTTGTATATTTGTTGGTCGTGCTTCTCTCCCAGGACAGAGTGACAGTGTAATGGGTGATGAGCCAAGAAGACGCCAACAAGGAATCGTCGAACAAAAAGCTTTACTTGTTTCAGCGAGCCTCAAACTGGAACTGCAGCTTCAAGGAGAAAGAGTACGGGCCTGATTACTCTTCTGATGTCCTCTCGGACCACTGTCTTTAAATACCTTTTACACAAAGACAGTTACTCTTTGTAGTTCAAGCCTTGGGGCCGGCCAGTTTGGACATAACCCTGTTTGAATGCGGACAACACCGGGGCGTTGTCACTTTGCTCAATGAAGTCGGGTGACCTCCAACCCCTGATCTCTACTCCTAGCGGGGGAGCTCTTACCAGATGTCGTTATTGTGTTTACACGTCATTTCATTCACCAGAACACCGGCAAGAAAGGATTGCCGTTATTGAAAGTTGCTAGTGCAACTCCAAGGAGACAAGGGTGCTGTGCAGGTGTCCACACCCACGGCTGTCTCATAACAGCGGTGCCAAAGTGATATGGGGCGATCGGCTGCAGAAGACAGGGAAAAGTTTGCTAATGTCGACTGGCGGCGTGGTCGTGGAGCTCTGTGCGCATACACAATGGCCTCCGGCGTGGGCGGTTTCAGCTTGGCGGGGCTCAAAGACGAGCCGCTGTTGCTCTTCTGCCGGCGCCGCCGTGAAAGTGCTTGTTTTGATTTGCAGCAGAGCCTGGTTTTTAAATGTTAATACCGCCGACGATCGCCCTCGTTTAATCGTGGCAGCCAAAATCATGATTAAAATCTGATTAATTATGCAGTCTTTTTTGGAAGGTGGCAGCATCGTGTCCAGTTATTCTATGAATTGGCTATGTTGCATGTGTGCACGGCCAACTGTGCCAGTCACTGGCCAACACCCATTAATTGTGCCAGAGGAGGGAAAGTGTACTGAAATGTTGGCACTCACGCTTGCAAAAGATAGCAGACTTTAGATTTTAGGTCCTGTGTGTCAAAGTCAAGGCCCGCGGGCCAGATTCCGCACGCAAATTAATTATCAATAAGCCCCGGGATGATTGGTTAGTGCATGTGCCTCACAATATGAAGGTCCTGAGTAGTCCTGAGTTCAATCCCAGGCTCA
Organism: Nerophis ophidion; assembly: GCF_033978795.1. NCBI lineage: Eukaryota > Metazoa > Chordata > Actinopteri > Syngnathiformes > Syngnathidae > Nerophis > Nerophis ophidion. The sequence continues at coordinate 79,174,619 of NC_084615.1, forward strand.
GGATCTCTCTGTGTGGAGTTTGCATGTTCTCCCCATGAATGCGTGGGTAACCCCCGGTTATCCCGGCTTCCTCCCACCTCCAAAGACATGCACCTGCAATACTGTATATATATATATATATATATATATATATATATATATATATATATATATATAGAGAGAGAGAGAGAGAGAGAGAGAGAGAGAGAGAGAGAGAGAGAGAGAGAGAGAGAGAGAGAGAGAGAGAACGGCCTACGGATCACGATTGAAGCCAACAAGCAAACCGTCAACTTCCTCGACGTCACTTTCAACCTGAGAAATAACAGCTACCAACCATTCACGAAACCCAACACAACACTCCAATACGTGCACCATGACAGCAACCACCCACCCACCACCACCAAAAGAATACCTACCGGAATTAATAAAAGGCTATCGATGCTGTCATCTAGCAAAGCTGAATTCGACCAAGTACCAGAAAGTACTTGATGAAAGCAGATACAACTTCACCCTCACCTATGAACCCATGCCAGGAAACCAACCAAAAAAGAGCAGAAAATGAAACAACATCATCTGGTACAACCCCCCATTCAGCAAAAACGTCTCAACCAATATCGGCCACAAGTTCCTCACTCTGATCGACAAACACTTCCCCAAAGGCATTAAATTGAGCTACAGCTGTATGAATAACATACAACAAATTATTTCAAACCACAACAAAGCAATTGCAAAAGGACTGCCCACTCCCAGACTAAATGAGTCTGAAACCAATAAGGAATGTAACTGTCGCAAGAAACCTGATTGCCCTCTCAACGGAGGGTGCTTACAAACATCAGTCGTTTACCAAGCAAAGGTAACACGCAAGGACATTAACGTACGTAGGATTAACCGAAGGAGCGTTCAAAACCATTGTAAGTGTATATTGTGTTTATTATGTTGATTTAATAAAAGAAATAAAGATTTAAAAAAAATTCTTCTGCGGCCCGGTACCAATCGGCCCGGTGGTTGGGGACCACTCTCCTAGGTAACACATGAGCGAATCACCACACCCTACGCCTGCCTGTACCCACCCACTCTGTGCCCTATATAAACCATTGTATGTGAATGCTTCCATTAAAATCTCCTGATGATTGAGGGAACCCCTCATGAAACACTTCTGTAGAGATGAAGTAGTCTTGGGATTTTTTCCACACATACATATTGCGCTCTACCACGGTATCGAGCACTATTCTCTGGATAATCCAATCAAGACATATGTATATATATATATATATATATATATATATATATATATATATATATATATATATATATATATATATATACAGCCTGGTCCCCGGCAAAAAATTTTTAATTATTAACTGTCAGTTTGCTGTACTGTGCCAACTTTACTACTTTGAGTACGTAGTTTCTAATGTTTAATCGAAAATAAAACAACCAAGTCCATCCGCTTTAATTATGAGACACAATTGTGTCCAAGTCATGATTTTTTTTTTTATGCTTGAAATAAGAAATTGTTACTTTAAAAAGATACTTTTATACTTGTGAGTGTTGATGACGAAGCTTTGCATGTTTTACTCAATATAGTGTTATGATCCGCTGCCCGGATCATATTCTGATTGGATTTTTGAGTCACTTGTGTTTTCTGTTGGTTTTGGACTCCTTCGGTTCCTGTTTGTGCACATCTCAGTTGATTACCATAGTTACTTATTTTTTTCACCTGCCGCTTGTTCCGGACGCGCACTTATTTTGTAATCACTGACATTATTTAAGCCTGCCTTCTCCAGTCAGTCAGTTTGGCTTCCTAATTTGCAATAACAGATGACGACTTTTGTTCCCGGCTCTGTACCTGCTAGTTTCCCTGCTAGGCTCTTTTACTTGCTAGCTCCCACGCTAGCCCCTTTGTTTTGTTTTTTTTGGCCATCTGTGCTTTGAGCATGTTTTTCTTTGTTAAAGTCTCATTTATTTCTAAATAAATCATCTGTTCCTACCTTCACGCTGTGTCCAAAGCCCGTCTGCATTCCTGGGAGAACTAACTTGGCACCACAATGTGACCCGGTCGTTACATATAGGTCATAACGTCTCAGCAACAAGCTGTAATATCGAACTGGGATCCTTTAGGACCAAAACACTTAAAACAGGGGTATCCAAACTTTTTCCACTGAGGGCCACATACGGAAAAATTAAAGCATGCAGGGGCCATTTTTATATTTTTCATTTTCAAACCATAACAAAATATATGGATTTTTTTTTTAATTCTTAGGGCTCCTGGGGAGCATAGAGGGTCTTTGTCACTAAAATGTTAAAAATAAGTCAAATTATTATTATTTTTTTTAATTTAATGCTTACAGTAAATCTCTATATCAACTTGAGGTTGATATAAAGTAAAAACCAATAAGGTTGTATTCCTTTTCTGTCAAAGACAACTTTGTTTTTTTATAGTAGAACTAAAATATGCAGTATTTAGATGGAAAGTACTTTATTGATTCCTTCAGGAAAGTTCCTTCATTTAGCAATTAAAGCCCTCAAAGATCAATAATGCAGGACACCATTGAATGTAATTATTTATTATTTTTTAGTAATCACATTGAAAAGTTAAGTAAGGTGTGGCCAGGTGCCAATCAGCCGCGTCCGAGGGGAAACAGCGCTGAGGGAAAAAAACAGGAAACAGACAAAATAAGAGCGCTGACAGGAAACAAAAGACAGGAAATACTACACACAGAGGAGAAACCAAAACACACACAAACTGTCAGCGGCAAGCCTGACAGGAACGGAGTTAGAACTTGGCAAAAGTAAGGAGAACAATTTCAAGAGAAAGGTATTTCAAGTAAATGAATGCATTTTTTGTTCCAGCCTGTGAAAACTACCTTATTGTGACATTACTAAAGTCTAACTATATGATGTGTGTGTCTTTGGACCACAGTTTGAGCATCTCTAGGTGGAGAACCCCCCGTGTGTGTGGGGGTTTTCTCTGGGTACTCAGGCTTCCTCCCACATTCTAAAAATATGCACGTTAGGTCCATTGGAGACTGCAAATTGGCCATCCGTAAGAACGTGAGTCTTAAGTTCAAGTTAAAGTACCGAGGATTGTCACACACACACACACACACACACACACACACACACACACACACACACACTAGGTGTGGTGAAATCTGTCCTCTGCATTTGACCCATCCCCTTGTCCCTCCTCCTAGGAGGTGAGGGGACTTGGAGGTCCTGATTCCCATCCCAGTCGCTTCACACTCGGCTGCGAACCGATCCAGTGAGAGCTGAAGATCCCGGTCAGATGAAGCCATCAGGACCACATCATCTGCAAAAAGCAGAGACCTAATCCTGCAGCCACTAAACCTGATCCCTTCAAAGTCCTGACTGCGCCTAGAAATTCTGAACATAAAAGTCATGAACAGAATCGGTGACAAAGGGCAGCCGTGGCGGAGTCCGACCCTAACTGGAAATGTGTCCGACTTACAACGCGGACCAAGCTCTGACTGTCAGGTTCGTCCCTGACAGTTTGGTTATGTTTTAGTTTTTTCCTCTGCATTTGTCTTTGTTTCCTCTGTGTGTGTAGTATTTGGTCTGTTTCCTGTGTTTCATCCCTGAGTGCTGTGTCCCCTCAGCTGTGGCTGATTGGCACCTGGCCACACCTGGTGTCAATCAGCCAGATGCTATTTGAACCTGCCTTCCCATCCAGTCTGTGCTGGATTATTGTCGTCGCTACCTGTCGTGTCAATGCAGCGTTGCGGTAAGCTAACTTCGGTAGTTTACTGTCCTTTGTTCCCTGCTTCCAGTTTAGTTTGTTCAGAGCCAAGTTTGTTATCCTCCTCGTGCGCGCTTTTTGTTCGGTTTTTGTCTTAGTGTTTTATTAAATCTGTCATAATCCGTAGTCTGGATCATGTTCAGTTTAGTTATTTTCTGTTAGTTTGGACTCCCTTTGTTGTTTGTGTACCTTTTGTGAGTCAGTTTGGTCACCATGGTAACATATTAATTTCACCTGCTGCGGGTTCCAGACGCACACCTGTTTTTGTTGATTACTTCCTTATTTAAGCCTGCCTTGTCCCGTCAGTCGGTCTTGGTCCCTTGTTTGCGGTATGCAACTGTTTCGTTGGTAATCACTAGATTTCTTGTTACCTGATCCTGTGCTAGTGTTAGCATTAGCTTCTGTGCTTTCGCCACACGTTTAATTTCGTCTGTTTTTGTACTAGTGTTTTGGTATTAAATCATTCTTAACTTTATGTTGTTGTCCGGAGTGTCTATGTTTGCGTTGGAGGAACGATTCCACATTAAAATGCGACCCGCACGTGGCAAAATCATGTTTATCTACATTCTCTGCATCTTGGGGTTCGTCCAAAACTAACTCTGACACTGATCGTACAGAGTTTTTCTTTCCTAAAATGTGTAACTGACTTGTGATACAAATGTAAAGTGCAATACAAATCAAATATATTATTATTATTAGAATTAACTCTGGCAACAAAGAGGCTATGTGCAGCGGTTAGGCGACTGCCTAGAGGGCGCTCATGTCCCAATGTGCGGTTTATATGTTTTGTATGCCGCCCACTTCCTGGACTGACCATAAAAGCTGCGTTGGTGGTGTTCGTAACTTTTGTTTAAAAAACAAAAACAAAAAAACAATAATTTGGAACAAATGACGTACAGTACATGACATTGAATTGTATTACCGTATTTCCTTGAATTGCCGCCGGGTATATAGTATGCACCTGTCTAGAATTACTGCCGGGTCAAACTCGTTTCGCAAAATAATTAGCGCATGCTTAGCATTACCACCGCCTCAGGATTAACGCCGGGTCAAACTCGTTTCGCCAAATATTATTTTTATTAGCGTATGTCTAGAATTTCCGCCGGGTCAAACTCGTCACGTCACGAGTGACACTTCACCTGTCATCATTTTCAAAATGGAGGAGACTGATTTCAATCATTTGAAATCGCATAAAGGGAAGAAAATAAAGAGCTATTCAGTAGGATTTAAGGTCCAAGCTATTGAATATGCTAAAAAGAATTGTAAACAGCTATGTTTTATTAATATACCGTAGCTGCGTGTGTCAAATATGAGTCATTAAATGACTCCCGCCTCCTGGTGGTAGAGGGCGCTAGTGATCCTTCTTGCGACTACTCGGCTGCAGAAGAAGTGACAACAGGCAGCAAGAGTTTATTTTTTCCTCTCGCTTGCACTTTTAACATGGAGGATTACATATCTAAAATAAAACCGTTTTCTAAACTGGACTTTCAATCGAAGCAGGAGGTAATAAAGGAAGATCTCCATCGAGACAGAGAGACTTTTAAAACTGAAGAAAGATAAGGAAGACTTCTATAAACAAGTTATCGATGCTTTTGATCAGAAGGAGCTGCGCATGGACTTCATTTATAAGTAAAGGTAAGACCATAATAACGTTTTTTTTATTAAATGTGCTTTTCATGATGGTATCCTTACATCACACTCAAATTTATAAGCGCAGGCCTGAATTTACCGCATGCTTTTGGTAAGCGCCGGAGTGAGAAGAAGTTTCAGTTCCAGTCTGTGGAAAGCTCTCCCTGACCACCTGAGGGCACCGCAGACTGTGGATGCTTTTAAAAAAGGCTAAATAACCCTTCTGTTTAAAAAAGTATTTTTTGTTGTAATTTTGATTCTTTTCTGTATCACATTTTGTTGTTCGACCTCCTTATTTCCTGTCTAGTCTGTCACCATGGTAGCTCTTTAGTTCACCTGCCCCTTGCTGTCTATGCACACCTGTTTTGTGTAATCACCTCCCTTATTTAAGCTCGCCCCTTTTCGTTCTTCATTCTGCGTTCCCAATTTGCCTTCGTGCAACAAGTGACGACTGCTCTGTATGAATATTCTCGCTAGCTTACACGCTACGCCTTTGTTTTATTCCAACTCTCATGCTAATGTTTTGTTTTCCCTTTTCGTGCCTTCGTGCCAAGTTTAGTTTTTCTGTTTGTATTCCTAGCTTTCATGCTAGCGCCATTTGTTTGCCTTCCTGCTTGGCGCCAGTATTTTTGTTCCTTAGCTCCTTTCAGTAGTTAAATAAATACTTTGTTTCTTACCTTTGCTGTGTTCTTGCCGACGCATCCCTGAAAGAACATCGTTATGCCACCCAGACGTTACATTTTTATAGATATATGCATATCAGTTCTCAGCACGGTGGCAGAGAGGTTAGTGCCTCCATGGAAATGCCCCCCTCTACGTCAAATAACTACTCACCCCCAAATCCTCCACACTACACCTCCGCCCCAAACAGGTTAACCTCCTCCAACGTCCAAGGACAAAGCTACAAACTATGGGAGACCTGGCTTTCTGCTCCGCTGCTCCCAGTCTGCGGAACTCTCTCCCTGACCACCCGAGGGTACCACAGACTGTGAATGCTTTTAAAAAAGGCTTAAAAACCCTTCTTCTTAAAAAAACTTTTTATTGATATATGCATACAAGTTCTCAGCACGGTGGAAGAGGGGTTAGTGCCTCCATAGAAATGCCCCCCCCCCCTACCTCAAAGAACTACTCAGCCCCAAATCCTCCACACGACACCTCCGCCCAAAACAGGTTAACCTCCTCCAACCTCCAAGGACAAAGCTACGAACAATGAGAGACTGGGCTTTCTGCTCCGCTGCTACCGGTCTGTGGAACGCTCTCCCCGACCACCTGAGGGCTCCACAGACTGTGGATGTTTTTAAAAAAGGCTTATAAACACTTCTTTTTTAAAAAAAAAACTTTTTATAGATATATGCATACTAGTTCTAGCTATTAGGCTGCCCTAGTTTTTATTTGTATTTATTTTTATTATATTTTTTATTATTATTAGTTATTTTTATTATATTATTATTATCATTATATTTTTTTTACACTAGCAATTTGAGGTTGTTTGCTCAATGTAAAGTGCTTTTTACAAATAAAATCTATTATTATTAATATTATCATGCCCATCCTTTCTCCTTAGATATCATATCTGTAAGAAAGAGATGCTATAGGAAATATCTATGAAAGCATTAGTGTTATGCTAGTGATATTCTTGCAAGAACCACTAACACAAGAAAAATGCTTCTGAAAAGTCAACCACAACACACCAAAACAAACGTTTTGAAAGTGGCGGTGACTTTCAACCCTGCAAATGGAGCCGCAAATGCAAAGTGTGGACACACCAATGAATAAGACTCAAAGGACGTCGTTTGGTCTCCACGGAAACCAAGATGTCGGCAGGTCACGGGCAAAAAAAATAAAAAAATGAGTGACGCCAGCCCGCTTATGTAAGATGGCCACATTGATTCAGTAGCCAACGTGACCTAACTGCTTAACAGGAATTAGCCTAATGATTCCTGCGTGGGACTGGAAAAGCGAATGTCACAATGAAAAACTGTCACATCGCCTTGCAACGCCTCACACGTTAACCCTTACTGGGACAGGAAATGGGAAATGACAGGATGGTTTCAAGCCTTCGGGCACAAAGGAGACGGAATGAGTGCGCGTTGAGTAGTAGATAACTTTACTTGACCGTGTCTAACTATGAGGGGCCGTTAGGGACATTATTCAGAATTACCTCATACATACACTACTGAAATGCTCTCACATAAACAACTGAAATGTTTTTCTCTCTCACACACACTACTGAAACACTCTTGTACACACTACTGAAACACTCCTATACACTACTAAAATGTTCTCACATAACTGAAATGTTTTTCTCTCACACACACTACTGAAACACTCTTATACACATTACTGAAACACTCTTATACACTACTGAAACACTCTTATACACACTACTAAAATGCTCTCACATAAACAACTGAAATGTTTTCCTCTCACACACACTACTGAAACACTCTTATATACACTACTGAGACACTCTTATACACACTACTAACATGCTCTCACATAAACAACTGAAATATTTTTCTCCCACACACACTACTGAAACACTCTTATACACATTACTGAAACACTCTTATACATACTACTGAAATGCTCTCACATAAACAACTGAAATGTTTTTCTCTCACCCACAATACTGAAACACTTTTATTCACACTACTGAAACACTCTTTTACACATACTATTAAAATGCTCTCACATAAACAACTGTAGTGTTTCTCTCTCTCACACACTACGGAAACACTCTTATACACACTACTAAAATGCTCTCACATTAACAACTGAAGAGTTTTTCACTCACACACACTACTGAAACACTTATACATACTACTGAAAAGCTCTCAGATAAACAACTGTAATACTTTTCTCTTACACCGTTTATACATAGTAGTGAATAATAATTCCAGCTGTGTGTGTGTGTGTGTGTGTGTGTGTGTGTGTGTGTGTGTGTGTGTGTGTGTGTGTGTGTGTGTGTGTGTGTGTGTGTGCGTGTGTGTGTGTGCATGAGGGAAACAACATTTTAGTTGTGTTTACAAGAGTGTTTCAGTAGGGTGTGTGAGATAAAAATATTTTTGTTGTTTATGTGAGAGCATTTCCGTAGTGTATATAAGAGTGTTTCAGAAGTGTGTATAAGAGTGTTTCAGTAGTGTGTGTGAGAGAAAAACATTTCAGTTATTTATGTGACAGCATCTCAGTAGTGTGTATAAGAGTGTTTCAGTAGTGTGTATAAGAGTGTTTCAGTGGTGTCAGTGAGAGAAAAACATTTCAGTTGTTTTTGTGAGAGCATTTTAGTAGTGTGCATAAGAGTCTTTCAGTAGTGTGTATAAAAGTGTTTCAGTAGTGTGTGTGTGAGAGAAAAACATTTCAGTTATTTATGTGAGAGCATTTTAGTAGTGTGTATAAGAGCATTTCAGTAGTGTCAGTGAGAGAAAAACATTTCAGTTGTTTATGTGAGAGCATTTTAGTCTTGTGCATAAGAATGTTTCAGTAGTGTGTATAAGAGTGTTTCATTAGTGTGTGAGAGAAAAATGCTTCAGTTGTTTATGTGAGAGTATTTCAGTAGTGTGTGTAAGAGTGTTTCATTAGTGTGTGTGAGAGAAAAATGCTTCAGTTGTTTATGTGAGAGTATTTCAGTAGTGTGTATAAGAGTGTTTCAGTAGTGTGTATAAGAGTGTTTCAGTAGTGTCAGTGAGAGAAAAACATTTCAGTTGTTTATGTGAGAGTATTTTAGTCGTGTGCATAAGAGTGTTTCAGTAGTGTGTATAAGAGTGTTTCATTAGTGTGTGTGAGAGAAAAATGCTTCAGTTGTTTATGTGAGAGTATTTCAGTAGTGTGTATAAGAGTGTTTCAGTAGTGTGTATAAGAGTGTTTCAGTAGTGTCAGTGAGAGAAAAACATTTCAGTTGTTTATGTGAGAGCATTTTAGTCGTGTGCATAAGAGTGTTTCAGTAGTGTGTATAAGAGTGTTTCATTAGTGTGTGTGAGAGAAAAATGCTTCAGTTGTTTGTGTGAGAGTATTTCAGTAGTGTGTATAAGAGTGTTTCAGTAGTGTGTATAAGAGGGTTTCAGTAGTGTCAGTGAGAGAAAAACATTTAAGTTGTTTATGTGAGAGCATTTCAGTAGTGTGTATAAGAGTGTTTCAGTCGTGTGTGAGAAAAAGATGTCAGTTGAATCAATCAATCAAGTTGTCTATGTGAGAGCATTTCAGTGGTGTGTATAAGAGTGTTTTAAGTAGTGTGTGTGAGAAAAACACTTCAGTTGTTTATGTGAGAGAATTTTAGTAGTGTGTATAAGATTGTTTCAGTAGTGTGCATAAGAGTGTGTCAGTGGTGTGTATAAGAGATGATGCAAACATTTAGCATTTTTTTTCAAAACAGTTACAGAAAAGTAGGACCCCAAAAATGTACTGCGGGGCCCCATTTTTACGCGTACTCCGTTTTGAAATTTCTTAGCGCCACCACTGATGGAGTATTGGTGCGTGCAAAACAGCAGCAGGAGGCTGAGGCCTGCGGGCCGGATCTAACACTAATCAAGTATTATCCCGGGGGCCAAAGATCATCCATTCACACACGGGTCCTAGCACATGCTTTCATGATTCTCTTGTGTGGAATGTAACAAAAAGCTTGTTCAGGTAAAATTGCTCACACAGAGAACAACAACATATTTACTACTAACTGCTGTGGTTTACAGTATCGCTGTCTTAAATTCGCCATCAGTGTGTGAATGGGTGAATGTGACGTACAATGTAAAGTGCTTTGGGGAGTAATCCAGCTATAGTAACGAGCCATGCATTCAACATTCAATTAAAGTGTTGTGGTATTTGTTATTTGGCACCTAGTGGTCACAATAATACATTAAGTTAAGGGTATGACTCTCAACCACAGTTGAATGATGCGGACACGTTTGTTACTGAATAGTTTCTAATCCACTTGGAGACTTGAGATATGTAAGTAACATGCAACTAGAATGATTTGACACTTCTTTGTATTGACGGATGTTGTGTTCAATTAGGGACACTTATTTCGTATGTTTAGCTCGGGTGCTATTGTGTGTTTGGCTGTTGCGTAGCTGCAAGCTCTTAACGGCCTACACTACAGTGCAGCCTACCGGGTTTATCATTTTTAATTGACTCCACTATTTGATTGAAACTTTTATTAGTAGATTGCACAGTACAGTACATATTCCGTACAATTGACCACTAAATGGTAACACTCCAATAAGTTCTTCAACTTGTTTAAGTCGGGGTCCACGTTAATCAATCCATGGTAAAATGACTAAAATACAAGAGTTTAATGGAGGACATTTAGATGTTTTTTGCTGATATCATACCAAGACCTGATATCAGGAAGACTTGCACTGCAAAAACTGAAATCTAAGTAAGATTAAATATCTCAAATAAGGGTGAGATTTGCTTCTTTTCTGTCTGATAAGATAATTCTTCTCACTAAGCAGATTTTATGTTAGAGTGTTTTACTTCTTTTAAGGGTTTTGGTCCTAAATGATCTCAGTAAGATATTACAGTTTTTATGACCTATATTGAGTAAAACATGCTTGAAACTAGAATATCAACTCTTGCAAAAATGTGTCATCAACACAAGTATAAAACTACTTTTTTTTAAAAGTAATAATTTCCTATTTTAAGCATGAAAAAAAACATCATGACTTTGAGAATGTTTTGTCTCATAATTAAAACAGATGGACTTGGCTGTTCTATTTTCAATGAAACGATAGAAACTACGTACTCAAAGTAGTAAAGTTAGCAGAGTACAGTAAATTGAAAGTTAATAATAAAACATGTGACAATTCTAACAATTTTGAACAGAAATATTCAGATGAATTCTTCAAAATTACTATTAAAACGTTTTTGGCCGGGGGCTAGGCTGTGTATATATATATATTAGGGGTGTGGGGAAACATCGATTCGAATACGAATCGAATCTTTTAAATTGTGCGTAGTTTAATTATTAATATATATATATTTTTTTCAATCAATCCAACAAACGACTACACAACAATACCATAACAATGCAATCCATTTCCAAAACCAAACCTGAGCCAGCAACACTCAGAACTGCAATAAACAGAACAATTGAGAGGAGACACAAACACCACACAGAACAAAACAAAAGTAGTGAATATTATCAACAACAGTATCAATATTAGTTATCATTTCAGCATAGCAGTGATTAAAAATCCCTCATTGACATTATCATTAGACATTTATAAAAATAATAAAAAAGAACAATAGTGTCACAGTGGCTTACACTTGCATGGCATCTCATAAGCTGGACAACACACTGTGTCCAATGTTTGCACAAAGATAAAATAAGTCAGATTTTTGGTTCGTTTAATAGTTAAAACAAATTTACATTATTGCAATCAGTTGATAAAACATTGTCCTTTACAATTATAAAAGCTTTTTACAAAAATTTACTACTCTGCTAGCATGTCAGCAGACTGGGGTAGATCCTGCTGAAATCTATGTATTGAATGAATACAGAATCGTTTTGAATCGGAAAAATATCATTTTTGAATCGGGCATCAAATCGAAAAAAATCGATATATTATCGAATCGTGACCCCAAGGATCGATATTGAATCGAATCATGGGACACCCAAAGATTCACAGCCCTAATACATGTGTGTACATATATATATATATATATATATATATATATATATATATATATATATATATATATATATATATATATATATATATATATATATATATATATATATTGATTGGATTATCCAGAGAATAGTGCTCGATACCGTGGTAGAGCGCAATATGTGCTACAGACATCAGTCGTTTACCAAGCAAAGGTAACACGCAAGGACATTAGCACATCCGACACGTACGTAGGATTAACCGAAGGAGCGTTTAAAACCAGATGGAATAATCACAAGGCCTCCTTTAGAAACCAGACTTTGCGGAATTCTACAGAACTCAGCAAGCACATTTGGAACCTCAAAGACAATAATGTTGAATATTCAATAACATGGCAAATTCTCGCATCCAGCACACCTTACAACAGTGGTAATAAAAGATGCAACCTATGCTTAAAAGAGAAACTGTTTATTATATATCATCCAGACCTATCATCCCTCAACAAGCGCAGTGAAATCATTTCAACATGCCACCACAGTCGTAAACACCTCCTAGGTAACACATGAGCCAATCACCACACCCTACACCTGCCTGTACCCACCCACTCTGTGCCCTATATAAACCATTGTATGTGAATGCTTCCATTAAAATCTCCTGATGATTGAGGGAACCCCTCATGAAACACTTCTGTAGAGATGAAGTAGTCTTGTGATTTTTCCCACACCTACATATATATATATATATAAATATATTCATCGCACACTAACTGACTGGAAGAGACGCACTTGACGCGATGATGTCATGTTGTCGATGGAAAAATGCATTTTTAGACAATCTGATTTGTTTGAGCAGTGAGGACACCCTGAGAGTAACGAGCGCTTGCCTTGTTGCCTTTCCATTAAGAAAAACACATTTGTTTTTAGTATAAATTTGCTGGTTTCAAGAAATCCAATGCCGAGCGCATATCATGATGTCGAGATAATGGCACTAGCTAGCATTTACTTCATTTAAGAATATTTTTCAACATATTGTGCAAAAAGGTCTCATATATTTTTTCTCCCAAAAAAGTGCACTTGTTATTAGTTAGAATAAACTTATTTTAAGCTATTTTTGGGGTTCATTGAGTTTAGCTAATTTGACTTGTTTTGGAAAGTCTTGACAAGCCGAATGTTCTTGTTCTATTGGCAGATCCTTTTGCTTAGTTCAAATAAATGTTTTTTCTCGTTTTTGAACACTGACTTTTTGCAGCGTACCCCTTCTCCTTGGAGCTGTCCTGGATGAAAGGAAATTCTTTTTGGAACTTGCAAGCGTACTTCTTCTTCTTACTCGTCGTCGCCGTGTCTCTTCTTCCTTTCCTTCTTGTTGTGTGTGCAGTTGTGCACTGAGCTCCAAAAACCGGAGATGTTATTGTGGCGTCCCGGAAGAGTTAGTGCTGCAAGGGGTTCCGGGTATTTGTTCTGTTGTGTTTATGTTATGTTACGGTGCGGATGTTCTCCCGAAATGTGTTTGTCATTCTTGTTTGGTGTGGGTTCACAGTGTGGTGCTTATTTGTCACAGTGTTAAAGTTGTTTAAATGGCCACCCTCAATGTGACCCGTATGGCTGCTAATAAAATCCCCCTCATTTTTTTTTTCTTGTCTTTGAACACTGACTTTTTGCAGTGCACACACATTACACTAACTAACGCTTACATTAACTCACTCAAAAATGCTCCTCTCCAATCTTTTTTTTTTTGTTTGTTATTTGTTATCTCATCTGTGTCTGGCACAAAGGACGCAAACAAATATTTGTCTGTCATACAATTCCGGCAAACATGAGCAATTAGTCATTGGCAGTAGTAAACAGCTAAAGAGCGTCAGTAGCAGCTTTCCGTGATGACAAACACCTCATGTCCGGACACTGTCTGCCAGCTTTTTACCAACACACTGAAAATAATTTTTTTTAAAAACAACAACAATAAAATAAACTCTCGTAACTGAAGGTGAACTAAGGCGATTTGCATGGAGCCGCGTCAACTTTTACAATGAAGACATTGCCAGTGTGAAATGTTTGCAGTCTTTTACGCCAACGTGCTCCGAGAGCATCTTAAGGAGTATATTTAACCTTCGCTCTGCTTTCTGTAGTCGTGCCCCCGTTATAGAAGGCAGTGATGCTTTATAGTAAAATAATGTGGCCTTTAACCACAGGGCCACCACCATCACTTAGACCAGGGGTGTCCAAATTTTTTCCACTGAGGGCCACACATGGAAAAATGTTGATATTTTTCATTTTCAAACCATAACAAAATATATGGATTTTTAAAATGTATTTGACCTTTAGGGGTCCCGGGGACCATGAAGGGTCTCAGTTATTAAAACGTTAAAAATAAGTCAAATTTTAATTCCATCCATCCATCCATCTTCTTCCGCTTATCCGAGGTCGGGTCGCGGGGGCAACAGCCTAAGCAGGGAAACCCAGACTTCCCTCTCCCCAGCCACTTCGTCTAGCTCTTCCCGGGGGATCCCGAGGCGTTCCCAGGCCAGCCGGGAGACATAGTCTTCCCAACGTGTCCTGGGTCTTCCCCGTGGCCTCCTACCAGCTGGACGTGCCCTAAACACCTCCCTAGGGAGGCGTTCGGGTGGCATCCTGACCAGATGCCCAAACCACCTCATCTGGCTCCTCTCCATGTGGAGGAGCAGCGGCTTTACTTTGAGTTCCTCCCGGATGGCAGAGCTTCTCACCCTATCTCTAAGGGAGAGACCTGGAAACTCATTTGGGCCGCTTGTACCCGTGATCTTATCCTTTCGGTCATGACCCAAAGCTCATGACCATAGGTGAGGATGGGAACGTAGATCGACCGGTAAATTGAGAGCTTTGCCTTCCGGCTCAGCTCCTTCTTCACCACAACAGATCGGTACAACGTCCGCATTACTGAAGACGCCGCACCGATCCGCCTGTCGATCTCACGATCCACTCTTCCCTCACTCGTGAACAAGACTCCTAGGTACTTGAACTCCTCCACTTGGGGCAGGGTCTCCTCCCCAACCCGGAGATGGCACTCCACCCTTTTCCGGGCGAGAACCATGGACTCGGACTTGGAGGTGCAAATTTTAATTATTATTTTTTAATTAACGTTTACAGAAAATCTCTATATCAGGGGTCGGGAACCTTTTTGGCTGAGAGAGCCAAGAATCCAAATATTTAAAAAATGTATTTCCGTAAGAGCCATATGATAAAAAATGTTCAACACTGAACACAACTAAACGCGTGCATTTTTAAGTAAGACCAACATTTCTAGAGTATAATAGGTCTCCTATTATTTGTAGTAACAATGGTATTCTGAAGCTAACTGTGGTGGGGGCGTGGCCTGCGGCCTGCAGCGAAGCGGGGTGTTGCCAGGACCGGCCTCGAAATCAGCGACAGGTGCGTAGACGGCCCACCTGGGCCTTGTTATCTAATCACCTGTCGCTCTGTTTAGAAGCAGCAGCCAGGAGGAGAGATGGGTTTGGAGCTGGAGCCAGAGCGCGAGGCAGAACGAAAGAGAAAAAGACAATTGCTGGAAAGCAACTGAGAGACTTATTGAAAAATAAAAAATATTGTAACCCTGAAACAGGTTTCTCAAATTGATCTGAAGAACCCCCAGGAGGACAAGCCCTAAATTAACCAATAATAAATCAATCACTTCTTACCCTTAATGCAACTGCGGTAGAAAAAGGATGGATGGATTCAAATGCATGAGCATGTTTTTTAATTTTTAAGGGACAAGCCTGACAGATTGAAACTTTTATTAGTAGATTACACAGTACAGTACATATTCCGTACAATTGACCACTAAATGGTAACACCCCAATAAGTTTTTCAACTTGTTTAAGTCGGGGTCCACCTTCATCAACTCATGGTAAAGATGGTTTTTACATGGTAAAATAAATAAAATAAAAATAAATTATGACAAAAGAAAAACAAACAGCCTGCATGGCAGCTTTGTGTCAAAATTGCAATTTTTTTCTCGATATATTTCACCTCATTCCAATACTTTTAATGTTCTTTTTTATTTTTGCAATAGCATTTCCAGAATGTGTGGCGGGCTGGTAAACAATTAGCTGCGGGCCGCACTTTGGGCACCCCTGACTTAGTCCAACATAAGAAATAATAACAAAACAAAATAATAAAAAAATAAATAAAAATACAAATAAAATAAAAATTAAGAAAAAATTCTTCTGTGGCCCGGTACCAATCAAACCGCGGCCCGGTACTGAAACAGGGAGGTTTTTTTGGGTTGGTGCACTAATTGTAAGTGTATCTTGTGTTTTTATGTAGAAGTAGAAGCATTTAAGTCTCACCTTAAAACTCATCTGTATACTCTAGCCTTTAAATAGACCTCCTTTTTAGACCAGTTGACCTGCCGCTTATTTTCTTTCTCCTATGTCCCCCCCTCCCTTGTGGAGGGGGTCCGGTCCGATGACCATGGATGAAGTACTGGCTGTCCAGAGTCGAGACCCAGGATGGACCGCTCGCCTGTGTATCGGTTGGGGACATCTCGACGCTGCTGATCCGCCTCCGCTTGGGATGGTTTCCTGTGGACGGGACTCTCGCTGCTGTCTTGGATCCACTTTGAACTGAACTCTCGCGGCTGTGTTGGAGCCACTATGGATTGAACTTTCACAGTATCATGTTAGACCCGCTCCACATCCATTGCTTTCGGTCCCCTAGAGGGGGGGGTTGCCCACATCTGAGGTCCTCTCCAAGGTTTCTCATAGTCAGCATTGTCACTGGCGTCCCACTGGATGTGAATTCTCCCTGCCCACTGGGTGTGAGTTTTCCTTGCCCTTTTGTGGGTTCTTCCGAGGATGTTGTAGTCGTAATGATTTGTGCAGTCCTTTGAGACATTTGTGATTTGGGGCTATATAAATAAACATTGATTGATTGATTGATTGATTATGTTGATTTAATTTAAAAAAAATAAAAATTAAAAAAAATAAATACAATAATAAAAAAATATTCTGCAGCCCGGTACCAATCGAGCCCGGTGGTTGGGGACCAATGGTCCAGAGAACCCGGAAGCACTAGATTTCCACAGTACTGTACTGTGCAATGTACTGATAAAAAGTTTCAATCAATCAACGTTGAAGCGTCATTCCTTTCTCTCTATTCTTCCGGTGATAATGATACTTGAAGAAACCTTCCTCCACGGTGGTGAAGAATATGATCTTAAAAAACGGCTTTGGACTTTGTTTAGACACTTTGCAGCTTGCTCTCAATTTTGACCCCAGGACATGCACACTCCTGGAATTCATGCAACTTCTGCACGAGGAATATGGAAATGTTATTTTGTGTCTGCCCGAACGTGCTTCCCTTTTGCAGGAATTTTTCATGTTCCAAACCCCGTTTCCATATGAGTTGGGAAATTGTGTTAGATGTAAATATAAACAGAATACAATGATTTGCAAATCCTTTTCAAGCCATATTCAGTTGAATATGCTACAAAGACAAGATAATTGATGTTCAATCTCATAAACTTTATTTTTCTTTTGCAAATAATAATTAACTTAGAATTTCATGGCTGCAACACGTGCCAAAGTAGTTGGGAAAGGGCATGTTCACCACCGTGTTACATCACCTTTTCTTTTAACAACACTCAATAAACGTTTGGGAACTGAGGAAACTAATTGTTGAAGCTTTGAAAGAGGAATCCTTTCCCATTTTTGTTTTATGTAGAGCTTCAGTCCTTCAACAGTCCGGGGTCTCCCCTGTCCTATTTTACACCTTTTTGATGGGAGACATGTCTGGACTGCGGGCGGACTCTTTTTTTACGACACCACGCTGTTGTAACACGTGCTGAATGTGGCTTGACATTGTCTTGCTGAAATAAGCAGGGGCGTCCATGAAAAAGACGGCGCTTGGATGGCAGCATATGTTGTTCCAAAACCTGTATGTACCTTTCAGCATTAATGGTGCCTTCACAGATGTGTAAGTTACCCATGCCTTGGGCACTAATACACCCCCATACCATCACACATGCTGGCTTTTCAACTTTGCGTCGATAACAGTCTGGATGGTTCGCTTCCCCTTTGGGTCCGGATTACACAATGTCGAATATTTTCAAAAACAATTTGAATTGTGGACTCGTCAGACCACAGAACACTTTTCCACTTTGCATCAATCCATCTTAGATAATCTCGGGCCCCGAGAAGCCGGCGGGGTTTCTGGATGTTGTTGATAAATGGCTTTCGCTTTGCATAGTTGAGTTTTAACTTGCACTTACAGATGTAGTGACCAACTGTATTTAGTGACAGTGGTTTTCTGAAGTGATCCTGAGCCCATGTGGTGATATCCTTTAGAGATTGATGTCGGTTTTTGATCCAGTGCCGTCTGAGGGATCAAAGGTCACGGTCATTCAATGTTGGTTTCCGGCCATGCCGCTTACGTGGAGTGATTTCTCCAGATTCTCTGAACCTTTTGATGATATTATGGAGCGTAGATGTTGAAATCCCTAAATTTCTTGCAATTGCACTTTGAGAAAGGTTGTTCTTAAACTGTTTGACTATTTGCTCACACAGTTGTGGACAAAGGGGTGTACCTCGCCCCATCCTTTCTTGTGAAAGACTGAGCATTTTTTGGGAAGCTGTTTTTATAGCCAATCATGGCACCCACCTGTTCCCAATTAGCCAGCACACCTGTGGGATGTTCCAAATAAGTGTTTGATGAGCATTCCTCAACTTTATCAGTATTTATTTATGGCAAATTTCAGCCCTCGATCCCATCCCGTCTAACAGTTGATATAACAGGCATGTTACTTTGACAACAAAATAACTACTGTACGTCCTGGTGTTGCCAAGTTTGCTGGTTAGCAAAAGGCTAAGTAATGATTTACTGCTCTGTTTGGCCGTCTCACTGAAAGAATGCAAAGTATGAACATTTTTTGTGCGGAAAAGTGATGAGGATTAGCATACTTTGGATGCCAATCCGCCACCACGGTCTCAAGTGGCCGATGCAGATGCAGTGCCAACTTCTACGGACGGCTTCAAAGACCATTTCCCACACACACACACACACACACACACACACACACACACACACACACACACACACACGCACACACACACACGCTCACACGTACGCACACAAACACACAATATATTTACACTAGAGGCCAAAGTGGTCCAAATCAGATTTTTTTATTCAAAATAAGATTTTTTCAAAATCAGATATTTCTTTTTCCAGCTGACTCACTGCATGTAAAATGTGTGTTGTTTTTTTTAAATCCGACTCAAGTATGATCGGGCCTCGACGTCACTTGCCTGCGCAGTTTGATTAGGTAAAAACAAATAAAATTGACCAGATTTTGTAAATGAACAAAGAAGTCGCTACTACTAAATAACTAATTGAAAAGTCGCCACACCTTAAGAATGTGTGTTTTCTAAACGTGAAAATTAATAAAAGTAATATAATGTACACATGTACACATGTATATATGTATATATATATATATATATATATATATATATGTGGCGACTTTTCTATATTTTGTTAGTAGTAGCGACTTCTATATGCTAACATATATATATATATATATATATATATATATATATATATATATATATATATATATATATATATATATATATATATATATATATATATATATATATATATATATATATATATATATATATGACCGCGGAGAATTAAAGTAGGAACACTCCGGAGGCAGAAGTTCATTAAGATGGGCGGACTCACCGGCTCTCAGCCATGTTTCCGTCACACAGAGGAAGTCAAGTCTGCGGGAAGTGAAGAAATCCTTCATGATAAACGTTTTGTTCGTCAAAGATCTTCCGTTCACAAGATCGAACCTGGCGGGGGGCAGCAGGTCCAGGGGCGCAGCTAATCCAGGTGGGGCCCGACACACAGCCCGCAGGTGGCGGGGGAGAGGAGCCACAAGGCGGGAAAGGAAGGTGAAAAAGCTGACTGGGACGTCAAAAAAACCAACGTCGAAGTTGATCATATCAGTGGGAAAGGGGCAAAGATCCAACAGTGTTTGGCGGTCATACACAAGCAGCGAGCTGACAAGAGACGAAAATAGACGCAAACAACACAAAAACGAACAGAGCTGACAGCGAGAGACGGCAGGGCAAAGCACATACTGGCGCCATCTTCTGGAAACTCGGAAGTGACGTTACTCAAATAGTGAAAGGTAAGTGTTGTTGTTTTCTTAGTAACCAGCAAGCACAGTACAGTTAGTAGAACAACTGTGTTTTTATTACTGTGTATTTGATAGGTGCAGTCTGAAATTCAACTATTTCTTTTATTTATATATATAATAAAATAGAAATATATAGCTAGAGTTCACTGAAAGTTAAGTATTTCATACATATACATATATATATATATATATATATATATTTATTAATTACAGCCAACATAAAAATATTGGCTGTAAATATACTCTCCTCTTAACCACGCCCCCCGCCCCAACCACGCTTCTGCCCCACGCCCGAATCGGAGGTCTCAAGGTTGGCAAGTATGCACAGCCTTCATCCCGGTGGTGTGTACTTGGCGGCTAGCGACAAATCCGGCAACTTTTTTAGGGATGTTTGCAGGCATGAAAGCGTGGAACATTTTCATGTCCTCACGGTGCTGCTGTGAGCTTTTCCTCTTAGGCGCTCCCCTGTCTCCTGAATGTCTGCTCTTAGACAGCTTGTACTTAAAACACATTTCGCTGTACTTTTGAGTGCGAGGAGAAAATGGATGGATGGACAATGAAGTCCGTTCCATTGGCGTCAGGGCAGAGAGGAGACCCACACCCACTCTGTGCAAAGCTGCCGCTGTTTTCTGCCTTGGATGCGATGTAAATGTAAAGGAAAGTCAAAGAGCCAGCCAATAGTTGCTTAGTGAATATCTCAACCTTTCAGTTGTTTGATCAAATTTAAAACTAACATCTAACAATGTAGAACTAACAAAAATATAAGGGAACTACGAATCAACAGAAGAAAATTGTTTTACAGTTCGAATCATAATTTGCTTTTTTTAAACTAACACATTTTCTTTTCTTTACGTTTAGTGAATGTAATGCCCTGAAGTTGATAGTTCTAGTATTTGTTAATAATACATGAACCACCTCTTTTGTATGCGTCTATTTGAAAAATAGGCACATGACGTTGTTCTGAGCTCATACATCGTAATGTTTTAAAATATATTGTTAGTGAATCATATTCGTATATATATATATATATATATATACATATATATATGAGAAAAAAAGATTAAAAACCATTAACAAACAACAAATTTAAAAAAATTATAAAGTGTTATTTCGTTTCGTGTTTAAGTGTTTTATATATATATATATATATATATATATATATATATATATATATATATATATACATATATATACATATATATATATACATATATATACATATATATACGGCGTGGCGCAGTGGAAGAGTGGCCGTGCGCAACCCGAGGGTCCCTGGTTCAAATCCCACCTAGAACCTACCTCGTCACGTCCGTTGTGTCCTGAGCAAGACACTTCACCCTTGCTCCTGATGGGTGGTTAGCGCCTTGCATGGCAGCTCCCTCCATCAGTGTGTGAATGTGTGTGTGAATGGGTAAATGTGGAAGTAGTGTCAAAGCGCTTTGAGTACCTTGAAGGTAGAAAAGCGCTATACAAGTACAACCCATTTATCATTTATATACATACATACATATATATATATATATATATATATATATATATATATATATATAAAACACTCAAACATAGAAATAACACTTTTTTCATAATTTTTTTCAGAATTTTTTGTTTGTTGATGGTTTTTATTCTTCATTATTTACTTCAAATTATTACTGTATGTCTCTATACACACACACACACACACACATATATATATATATATATATATATATATATATATATAAGAAAGAAAGATTAAAAACCATTAACAAACAACAAATTCCCAAAAAATGATAAAAGTGTTATTTCGTGTTAGAGTGTTTTTTATATATATATATATATATATATATATGTATAATATATTTTTTATTTTTTTTTATTTTGTATTTTTTATTAATTTTGGCCTAAGGGGGCACATTTCAATTCCTTACACACACTTGTTATTTCATATGTTGACCCGAGGGGGAGCACTTTTAAAACCGACACACGGTTGATTTGAAAAATCCCTCCTTTTTGGAAGCAACCTAATGTTGATAGATTTCACCACCAGGGGTGCAAATGAGACATTGGCTATTAGATGCAATGTTTTGTTTCCGTATTGGGACCAGGATTTATGTCCTAACTTGTTCACCGGTCCTCATATGGACGCTACTTTTCCTTATTCATGTCTCATGAAGAGTAGAAACACAAAAAAACACACACACACACACACACACACACACACACACACGTACACAATGTTGCAAATGAACACACTAACTGTCAGTATAATGATACATTGAAGATAAAATGAAAAGGGGAGGGGGGCAGCAATTTGACACCCCCAGCACTAGGCAACCAGTAATTAAATGCCTTCATTAGGTCAAATATTTGATTAAGAGGAACCTGAGGGAAACTCCAGTAATGACCCCCTTGCTGAAATTCAAAGGAGCAGAAGAAGGGAGGGGCAGCAAAGGCAGGATGAGAAGGAGAAGAAGTCAAGGTTGCTGGAGAGAAAATAAGACGCACGCTGGCAGAATAGTAAAAAAAAAGTCAATGCAGACCACGTTTTCACACCTCCTTCCCGCTTGTCCCTCAGTGAGCCCGCGTCGTCGGAGTCGGGTACGAACGCTAAACTGCAGCATGTCGCCAATGTTGTCCAGCAAAGGCGGCACAGGCCAAGGGAATCCACGGACCGAACAACATCTCGTTAAGCCCCTCTCTGGGAAGCTGCTCGATTCCCGGGCGCGGCCACAGCTGCTGCTCACTGCTCCCCTCGCTTCCCAGGGGGTGGGACAAGGAGATGGGTCAAATGCAGAGGGTCATTCCACCACACCTGGTGTGTGTGGTACAAACCCCGTTTCCATATGAGTTGGGAACTTGTGTTGGATGGGGAGGCGAGGGGAGCAGTGAGCAGCAGCCGTGACCACGCTTGGGAATCAAGTAGCTTCCCAGAGAGGGGCTTGACGAGATGTTGGCCGGTCTGTGGATTCCCCTGACCTGTGCCCCTTTAGTGGACAACATTGGCAATATGGGGCGGCATGGAGTAGTGGGTAGAGTGGCCATGCCAGAAACCTAAGAGTTGCAGGTTCACTTCCCACCTATTGACATCCAAATCGCTGCCGTTGTGTCCATGAGCAGGACACTTTACCCTTGCTGCTCACACTGGTGAATGAATGATGAATGAATGATTGGTGGCAGCCACGCTTCCGTCAGTCTACCCCAGGGCAGCTGTGGCTGCAGATGTAGCTTACCACCACCATCGTGTGAATGAATGATCAATCTAATCAATTATTAGTATATTATTATAGAAACAGAATACATTGATTTGTGAATCCTTTTCAAGCCATATTCAGTTGAATATGCTACAAATGCTACATATTTGATGTTCAAATTGATAAAAAAAATATTTTCTTTGCAAATAATGATTAACTTTAGAATTAGATGCCAGCAACACGTGACAAAGAAGTTGGGAAAGGTGGCAATAAATACTGATAAAGTTGAAGAATGCTCATCAAACACTTATTTGGGTTGTGGGTTGTACTTGTATAGCGCTTGTCTACCTTCAAGGTACTCAAAGCGCTTTGACACTACTTCCACATTCACACACACATTCACACACTGATGGAGGGAGCTGCCATGCAAGGGTGAAGTGTCTTGCTCACGACACAGGTGTGTAGGCTAATTGGGAACAGGTGGGTGCCATGATTGGCTATAAAAACAGCTTCCCAAAAAATGCTCAGTCTTTCACAAGAAAGGATGGGGCGAGGTACACCCCTTTGTCCACAACTGTGTGAGCAAATAGTCAAACAGTTTAAGAACAACCTTTCTCAAAGTGACATTGCAAGAAATTTAGGGATTTCAACATCTACGCTCCATAATATCATCAAAAGGTTCAGAGAATCTGGAGAAAATCAACATTGAATGAATGACCGTGACCTTCCATCCCTCAGACGGCACTGTTACAAAAACTGACATCAATCTCTAAAGGATATCACCACATGGGCTCAGCAACAAAAACTGTCACTCAGTACAGTTAGTGCATTCAACTGAATATGGCTTGAAAAGGATTTGCAAATCATTGTATTCCGTTTATATTTACATCTAACACAATTTCCCAACTCATATGGAAACAGGGTTTGTACTTTAACTTTAACTTCAACAGAGGGCAAGTATGCACTTTAAAAATGAGGAAGTGAAAGAATATTTTATTTTTTTTAGTACTTATTTATTATACTTCAATACTTTAGCAAACATAATTTTTGGGCTAACACAAAGGGGCTCTTAAATCCAGCCATCCATTTTCTACAGCTTCTTCTCTTCGGGGTTGCGGATGGATGGGGAGGCTTGATTCTACCTCAGATGCATTCGGGGGGAAGGCGTGGTACACCCAGGACAAGTCGCCACCTCATCGCAAGGTCTCTTAAATGTGGAGTAGTAATACATCTTGTCATGTCCCACACAGGACTATTTTGTGTTTTGGTTGTTTCCTGTCAGCGCTCTTATTTTCTAAGTTAAACATCTTTTTTTTCTGTTTGGTTTCAACTTCACCTTCACCTGGAACACTGGTTTTCTCACCTGTTCCTGATTGGCAATCAGGAAGCTCACCTGTTACTGATTGGCAATGATGTCGGCCATGTTTTATATTTGCATGTTTCATGACACATTATTTGTATGTAATATTGACGACATTTATGATAGTTATTGGTGTGCCGTGTTGTTCCAGACCACAGCAAACATTACCCAGCTTGCAAAGAATGTAATAAATCCAGACAGCCAATATGGCTCTTTCAACATTATGGGATGCCGACCCCTGCACTGTTCTGTCTGCACCGGCATGTCATTCAATTCCACAATACAATTGATGTTGATGAAGCGCAATTATTTGGCAATAAACCTCAGCGAGAAGGAGCGGTCCAGCTTGTGTTGCCCCCCCCACACACACACACACTCTTGTATTTGTTACCATCTTGAGACCTCCGAAGAATGCAAGGCCACCCTTTCTAGATATATAAAGATTTGTATTTACAACATTAATAAGTCATATATACTATGCAAATATAAAAAAATATTGTTGTGAAAAATGATATGGAATTTTATATGACAAACGTCACCATTTTGCATTAAAAAGTATTAATTTTACATGAAAAAAAGTAATCAATTTACGAGAAAATATTGCAATATTACAGAAACAGAAAGAATATGAGAAATTGTTCCCAATCGTATAAGAAAAAAGTCGACACATTGTAAGAAAAAGACTGCTTTTACTTCCTTTTTTTTTGTAATTAGTTTTTTAATCTTCATTATTTACTTCACGTTATCACAGTATGTCTCTTTATACAGTACATATGTATTTTATTTGTTTTAATACATTTTGGCCAAAGTGGGCGCATTTCAACTTCTTACACACACTTGTTATTTCATATGTTGACCAGAGAGGGAGCACTTTTAAAAGCGACACACCAGGGGTGCTAATGAGACATTCTCTATTAGACGCAATGGTTTTTCCGTATTGGAACCATGATTTTGGTACTAACTTGTTCAGCGGTCCTCATATGGACGGTACTTTTCCTTATCGATGTCTCAAGAAGGGTAAAAATACACACACTCTCACACACACACACACACTCTTGTATTTGTTACCTTCTTGAGACCTCTGAAAAATGCCTCCCTCTTTAGGACCAGCCGTTCTAGATATATAAAGATTTGTATTTACAACATTAATAATATATACATACTATGCAAATATAAAAAAGCTAGCTGTGAAAAATGAGTTGGAATTTTTAATGACGAACGTCACCATTTTGCATGAAAAAGTAATAATTTTACATGAAAAAGTAACAATTTTACATTAAAAAAAGTAATAATTTTACGAGAAAATATTGCAATATTACAGAAACAGAAAGAATATGAGAAATTGTTCCATTTGTACAAGAAAAAAGTCGACACAGTGTGAGAAAAAGACTGCTTTCAGTTACTTTTTTTTTTAAATTAGTTTTTAATCTTCATTATTTACTTCACGTTATCACAGTATGTCTCTTTATACAGTACATATGTATTTTATTTGTTTTAATAAATGTTGGCCGAAGTGGGCGCATTTCAACTTCTTACACACACTTGTTATTTCATATGTTGACCAGAGAGGGAGCACTTTTAAAACCGACACACGAGGGGTGCTAATGAGACATTCTCTATTAGACGCAATGGTTTTTCCGTATTGGAACCATGATTTTGGTCCTAACTTGTTCAGCGGTCCTCATATGGACGGTACTTTTCCTTATCGATGTCTCAAGAAGGGTAAAAATACACACACTCTCACACACACACACACACACACTCTTGTATTAGTTACCTTCCTGAGACCTCTGAAAAATGCCTCCCTCTTTAGGACCAGCCGTTCTAGATATATAAAGATTTGTATTTACAACATTAATAATTCATATATACTATGCAAATATAAAAAAATATTGTTGTGAAAAATGATATGGAATTTTATATGACAAACGTCACCATTTTGCATTAAAAAGTATTAATTTTACATGAAAAAAAGTAATCAATTTACGAGAAAATATTGCAATATTACAGAAACAGAAAGAATATGAGAAATTGTTCCCAATCGTATAAGAAAAAAGTCGACACATTGTAAGAAAAAGACTGCTTTTACTTCCTTTTTTTTTGTAATTAGTTTTTTAATCTTCATTATTTACTTCACGTTATCACAGTATGTCTCTTTATACAGTACATATGTATTTTATTTGTTTTAATACATTTTGGCCAAAGTGGGCGCATTTCAACTTCTTACACACACTTGTTATTTCATATGTTGACCAGAGAGGGAGCACTTTTAAAACCGACACACCAGGGGTGCAAATGAGACATTCTCTATTAGACGCAATGGTTTTTCCGTATTGGAACCATGATTTTGGTCCTAACTTGTTCAGCGGTCCTCATATGGACGGTACTTTTCCTTATCGATGTCTCAAGAAGGGTAAAAATACACACACTCTCACACACACACACACACTCTTGTATTAGTTACCTTCTTGAGACCTCTGAAAAATGCCTCCCTCTTTAGGACCAGCCATTCTAGATATATAAAGATTTGTATTTACAACATTAATAATATATACATTCTATGCAAATATAAAAAAGCTAGCTGTGAAAAATGAGTTGGAATTTTTAATGACGAACGTCACCATTTTGCATGAAAAAGTAATAATTTTACATGAAAAAGTAACAATTTTACATTAAAAAAAGTAATCATTTTACGAGAAAATATTGCAATATTACAGAAACAGAAAGAATATGAGAAATTGTTCCATTTGTACAAGAAAAAAGTCGACACAGTGTGAGAAAAAGACTGCTTTTAGTTACTTTTTTTTTAAAATTAGTTTTTAATCTTCATTATTTACTTCACGTTATCACAGTATGTCTCTTTATACAGTACATATGTATTTTATTTGTTTTAATAAATGTTGGCCGAAGTGGGCGCATTTCAACTTCTTACACACACTTGTTATTTCATATGTTGACCAGAGGGGGAGCACTTTTAAAAGCGACACACCAGGGGTGCAAATGAGACATTCTCTATTAGATGCAACGTTTTTTTCGCATTGGGACCATGATTTATGTCCTAATTTGTTCAGCGGTCCTCATATGGACGGTACTTTTCCTTATCGATGTCTCAAGAAGGGGAAACATACACACACACACACACACACACACACACATGCATCGAAACAAAGCTTTTCAATTAAATTAAAACTCCATGTTTATGCAAACGCCTACCTGCAAATAAATGATCCTGATTCACATTACACAGCTTTACCTCCATACCCTCTCCTTCTTGTGTGTGTGTGTGTGTGTGTGTGTGTGTGTGTGTGTGCATATGTGTGTGTGTGTGCTCGAATGCCAATGCCGTCATCAAAGGATACGTCAAAAATGAAGGCGGAGGCTGCCATCGGGATCTCAGACACACACACTTCTCCAACTATGCTTTCATATCACGCCCTGGCGACGCCCACTGACTGCAGCATATCTCCGCCACTATCACCAAGGTTACCAGCGGTAGCCAGGGATACCATCGGCTCCGCCTGTGAACATTTTGAGAATGGGCGTGGCACCGACATACATCTGCCAGAATTGTATCTTTGAGAACTTAATTGTTAAGGTTTCAAGCATTACCTCGTTAAAGGTACAATAAAACTCCGTCTTAGACCCCTTTTTCCCCCCCACCCGTGGCAACATATTACCTTCAGCAGCTCGCTATAGGCATCCGTGGCTTCACCCTGCATATTAACAATAAAGGTGTTAACTGGTTATTGACGAGCAAGGTGTTGGCGCCGCTCATCCCTGCCTCTTTGCACACCTCTAAGGTGTGTGAGCGTGCCTGGGTGGAGCACACAAGTCGGGGTTGCATGCATTGGTGCGGGAGCCGGTGGATTGAATTCATTAGTTCTAAAACGGAGCCCCAAATTAAAGACCGGTGTTTCCATGACAAAGGAGGGCCTCGGCCAGCGCTCGTGAATCCACAGTGCTTGTGCACAAATTGAGAAAGAATATTCGCAGGCACGCTTCCCGGGCTTCAATCTCTCGGCCTGGAGAGGTGTGTGCGTGTGCGTGTGTGTGTGTGTGTGTGTGTGTGTGTGTGTGTGTGTGTGTGTGATCTGCGATTGCTTCCCTCTTTGAGTTGCAAAAATACTCGGAATATTCGGATCCATTCAGACCAGGGCCATCAGGAGTAGCGGTGGGCCGATGGATGATGGGCCTAGTATCAATCAATCAATGTTTACTTATATAGCCCTAAATCACTAGTGTCTCAAAGGGCTGCACAAACCACTACGACATCCTCGGTAGGCCCACATAAGGGCAAGGAAAACTCACACCCAGTGGGACGTCGGTGACAATGATGACGATGAGAACCTTGGAGAGGAGGAAAGCAATGGATGTCGAGCGGGTCTAACATGATACTGTGAAAGTTCAATCCATAATGGATCCAACACAGTCGCGAGAGTCCAGTCCAAAGCGGATCCAACACAGCAGCGAGAGTCCCGTTCACAGCCGAGCCAGCAGGAAACCATCTCAAGCGGAGGCGGATCAGCAGCGTAGAGATGTCCCCAGCCGATACACAGGCAAGCAGTACATGGCCACCGGATCGGACCGGACCCCCTCCACAACTGGTCTAAAAAGGGAGTCTATTTAAAGGCTAGAGTATACAAATGAGTTTTAAGGTGAGACTTAAATGCTTCTATTGAGGTAGCATCTCGAACTGTTACCGGGAGGGCATTCCAGAGTACTGGAGCCCAAAATGAAAAAGCTCTATAGCCCGCAGACTTTTTTTGGGCTTTGGGAATCATAGCAAGTAAGTAGGGTTGGGTATCGTTTGAATTCGAACGATCACGATTCTTTGTTTCGATTCCCATTCCTGACGATTCTCGATTCCGATTCTTCTTGTGATCTAGGGTCTTCATCACCCTAGATCACCCCGTTAGGTGAGGGGAGCAGTGAGCAGCAGCGGTGATTCATTTTTTGTGATTGAACCCCCAATTCCAACCCTTGATGTCAAGCCTTGCTTCTAACCCCTAAAGCGGGGAAATACGCGGTTAAATAGGTCCTCTAAAGGGGGGTTTCTACTTATTTTGACACAAGCAGGGAGGTAATGGCTCCCATTTTTATAGTCTTTGGTATGACTCGGCCATAGCATTTTTCCAAACAATGTGCAAATAAAGCCCTCTACAAACATATTGTCCACGCTGCATATGAGTGATGTATGCAATGTGAGAAACATGGGATGTAAAACAGAGTAACAGCTGTGTGTGCGAGTCACGGGGTGAAGAGTGAAGAAGAAAGAAAAACATTTCAAATCTTGCCTCAGTGAGGAAGGTGAAATATTCTAACAGGACATAACAGGAAGTGTCAAGCAGCCGAACTGCACGGGACAAAAGTACGCCGCCATCCCCGGAGGACCTGCCAGAAGAAGAACCACTGCTCAGAAAAATGGATCGACAGATGCTGGCCTTGGGAATGTTTTGGAATATGTTTCTTTTATTGGTGAAAACTCCCAAATATATACTAGAATAGAAGTCAATATCAGTTTCTATCAAGGGCCTTTAATTCATAAAATGTCCAAAATGTAATGCATACATTACAAAATTACAAAACAGCCATCTATTTTCTACCGCTTACTCGCTTTTGGTGCCTATCTCAACTACAATCGGGCGGAAGGCGGTGTACACCCTGGACAAGTCGCCACCTCATCACAGGGCCAACACAGATAGACAGACAACATTCACACACTAGGGACCATTTAGTGTTACTAATCAACCTATCCCCAGGTGCATGTCTTTGATCTTTAAACAATGTTTTTATTTTTGAAATAAATCCTAAAAAACAACAGCGTACTCTTGTCTCCTAGACCAGGGGTAGGGAACCTATGGCTCTAGAGCCAGATGTGACTCTTCTGATGACTGCATCTGGCTCTCAGATAAATCTTAGCTGACATTGCTTAACACCATAATTATGAATAATTTCGCTGGTATTCACAGTGCTAAAAATAACGAGCAAAATATAAAACATTCTCATGCATTTAAATCCATCCATCCGTTTCCTACCGCACCTGTTCAAGAAGTCGCATTAATGGTAAGAAGTATTTTATGTCACGATGGGGGGGTCACAGCTTGCTGGGGGGTCGTTCCCCCAGGAAGGCAGACGGACCACTCGGGACATGGCATTTAGGTAAAAACATGATTTAATTTAAACTAAAAAAAGATACAAACAAAAATCGCTCACAGCGGAGGCACAACTTGGGCTAAGGAACAAAGCTAACGCATAAACAGACTATGAATATAAATCAAACAAAACTTACTTGGCATGGCATGGAGCACGAAACTATGGCGAGGCATGAAACAAGTCAGCACAGGGCGACTGACTGGCAAAGACGAGCTTAAATACTGCCTCTGATTAGTGCTCGGGAAGCAGGTGAGCGGGCATTTTGTCCACCAGACACAGGTGGATAAAATGAGTAACCAAGGAAACCAGACAAGGGAGTGGAAAAAACAGGAACTTAAAGAGTCCAAAGGACAAACAGCACATGGCCAAACAAAAACATGATCAACAGACATGACATTTGATTTATTATTGGTTAGCTTCAGAATAACAATGTTATTAAAAAAAATAAGAGACTTATTATACTCTAAAAATGTTGGTCTTACTTAAAAATGCACACATTTAGTTGTATTCAGTGTTAAAAAATATGATATGGCTCTCACGGAAATACATTTTGAAATATTTGGCTTTCAGGGCTCTCTCAGCCAAAAAGGTTCCCGACCCCTGGACTAGAGGATCTTTGAATAATGTTTGTGTAGTAGATTTTTAAAAACATCAGAACACTCTTGTCTTTTAGAGCAGGGTTCCCCAAACTACGGCCCGTGGCAAGTCCCAAGTATATGTATATATATATATATATATATATATATATATATATAGACATATATATATATATATATATATTAATTTTTTTTTTTGTATTATTCTTTATAAAAATATATCCGTACTAATCCATGTCCTACCGCTTGTTACTCTCGGTGTCCCCTAGCCACTCAGGATAATCATATTGTCTAAACATGCATTTTCCCATCGATAACGTGATATATATATGTGTGTATGTATATATATATATATATATATATATATATATATATATATATATATATATTCGCCATGACAACACGAGTGGAAGTGCAGACACATGGGCAAGTGGTTATTGGTTTGAGTGGTACTGTAGCACAAATGAGGATATGTTTGTTACTGTTTGCAAAATGACTAATAGCAGTGGTCTCAAACTCAATTTATCCGGGGGCCACTGGATGCGAAAACTGGGTGAGGCTGGGCCGCAAGTAAAGATTTATTTAAAAAAATCTAAAATGCACTTTTTAAAGAAATTAATCTTCTTTGAATGGCTATCCCGCCCTAGCAATATACTTGCCAACCCTCACGTTTTTTGAGGGAGACTCTCGAATTTCAGTGCCCCTTCTGACAGCCTCGCGGGGCAACCTTTCTCCCGAACTTTGTACCGATTTTCACCCGGACGACAATACCAGTGCTGCCTTTAATGTCTTCTACATCCTAACATTGCGTCCGCTTTTACGTCTTCTATTTAGCGTGCCGACCCGGCCGCAAATTGTACCTGGCTTCGGCAGACACAAGTAAGTGACTGCTAGACATACTTGATCAACAGCCATACAGGTCACACTGAGGGTGGCCGTATAAACAACTTTAACACTGTTACAAATATGCGCCACACTGTGAACCCACACCAATCAAGAATGACAAACACATTTCGGGAGAACATCCGCACCGTAACACAACATAAACACAACATAAAAAATACCCAGAACACCTTGCAGCCATAACTCTTCCGGGCTACAATATACACCACCCCCCCCCCCTCCTTACCACCAAACTCCACCCGGTGGGGAGGCAGGGTTGGGGGTGCAGGGTTTGTTGGTAGCGGGGATGTATATTGTGGGAAGAGTTAGGGCTGCATGGGATTCTAGGTTGTTCTGTTGTGATTATGTTGTGTTCTTCCAAAATGTGTTTGTCATTTTTGTTTGGTGTGGGTTCACAGTGTGGCACATATTTGTAACAGTGTTAAAATTGTTTATACATGCATAAAACAATTGTGTAGTAATAGTATTCACTGTTAGAAGCGGCCCTCTGTGTGAAGACTGTGTGGCATAACGATGCCGGATTTGTTCCTCTGAGGATGCGTCGCGCACAAACACAGAAAAAGGTAAGAAATAAAAGTTGTATTAAAGTAATAAAACAGGCTAGAAACAAAACACTGGAGCTAAACAGAAAGGCAAACACGTGGCGCTAGCATGGAGGCTAGGAATATGAACAGAAACACAATACTTGGCACGAAGGCACAAAAAGGGAAAAACAAAACAACTAGCATGAAAGCTAGGAATGAAATAAAGCTTAGCGTGGAAGCTAGCAAGAAAGAGCATGAAAAAACAAGTCATCAGCAGTTGCGTGAAAGCAAACTAGAGTCCGACAATGAATGACGAAAAGGGGCGGGCTTAAATAAGGGAGGTGATAACGAGAAACAGGTGTGCGTAGAAAGCAATGGGCAGGTGAACTAATAAGCTACCATGGTGACAGAATAAACAGGGAATAAGGAAGTCCAAACAACAGAATGTGTTACAATAATGGAACAAAACATAAATATGGACTGATCCGGATATCGGATCACAACACTCTGGGGCCAAACATAACTGCAACGTGGCCCTCAGTGAAAACGACTTTGACACCTCTGATTTAGACCAACCATCGCATCGAGTTTGTATTCATGATTAACTAACATTTACATTGTTTAAGCCACATAAGAGGGACAAAATATTGAGGCAAGCATTACAGAACAAACTACATCAATATATAAATGTCATGATAATGGTGCATAAATAAAAACTGTCAGGCTTGGACTTGGTCTTGGTTTGTTTTCCCGAGGTGCAAAGCGAATGGAGTGGAAACGGCGTGAAGGTAAGTACATCATTTATTTACTCATAAACTAAAAACAGGAACAAGCGCTCACAATGGAGGTACAAAACTTGGGCTATGACACAAAAGACTAGCACAAAGGCTATAAACTATAAACATGAAACAAAACACTTGAGCTATGGCATGAATGACAAAAAATTACGTGGACAAAAAGGACAGCATTGCAAAGCATGAAGCAGATAATCGAGGGCGTGAATGAGGTGATGTTGCCAGACTGACTACCTGGTAACTGTGGCTTAAATAATGAACATGATACGTGAAAACAGGTGTGAGACAAGACAGGTGAACTGATTGGTTGTCAGGGAGTGAAAAAAAAAGGAACTTAGAGTCCAAAGGGTCAAAAGCACCTGGTATTCCTAGGCAGTCTCCCATCCAAGTACTAACCAGGCCAGACACTGCTTAGCTTTGAGAACAGATAAGATTGGGGATGCTCAGGGTAATATGGACATACAAGACTCATGATCAGACATGACAAAAAACTAAATCAGTTGGCATGGTAAGACAAACAAGGAAATGCAAAACAGAACTAAAATATCCAAAAAACTAAACATTGCATGACCAAAACAAAACATGAACCATAGGCGTGACAAAAACATACATATAGTAAATAACTGGGAAATGTATACATAATGATAAAACTAAATATAGCAATGTTGTTAATAACAATAAAATATTTTGTTTAACTCGTATGCATCAAAACTGAGTCAGTTACTCAAGTATGACGACTAATACTCCCATGAATAAAATGAAATAAAGACAAAATAATATTTAAATGTCTGCAGTGCACGCTGCTGTTTCCAAAACAGGATCGACATGTTGATATCGTTGATCGCACTCGAGCAAAAGTGTCCGGAGCCCTCTGCCTACACTCTGCTGCACAAAGACTAGAAATAGATTTATATTGCGTGTCCTTAGGGGAAATTCAGCAGCAGAAAAATAAAAGAGCAGCTATCAAACTGACAATCACTGGGGATTCCCTACATTTTCTAACAAATAAATATGTGCCAGTGCACCCATAACGCCCTCAGACATGTTCCGCCTCAACACACACACACACACACACACACACACACACACACCCCGCATCCATTGGAGCTGGACCAGAGAATTCATCTACAGGGGAAACACCAGACTCCTCCATTGCCACCAATTACTGGGGCTTGGAAGCAGAGTCAATGGCCACAGTTTAATACAATCACATCATCTCAGAGGAAATCAGACCCTTTTTCGCCCGTGCTTCCAGCGCCGTTCCGCCGAGCGGGCTTCGTCGAAAGCCACTTAAACCAGAAGAGCGAGAAAATGACTCGACGTGGAAAAGGGGATTTTGTGCAATTTTGCCCTGCACATCATCTAACGGTACTTTCATGAAGATCAGTCCCATTACGCATTAGGGGGAAGGAGACCAGGTTGTTTTTATAAGGTTAAAAAGAAAGCTTTCAGGTTCAAGCGGCGCGCAACCTTGGTTTGCGTCTCTGTATCGCTGCTTTAGATGCAGGCAATTCTCTGGGAGCTCACCCAGCATTGCTGTGATACATCACAGGCCATTGCCAGCCAGTGGCTGTGTCAAAAAGCCTGCTTTGCACGCCTCCATATCTCAGAGTTACCTTCTCTAACCAAATTAGCCCCCCCACCCCCGGCCCCCTGCTCTCATGCACACAGAGGATGAGCCTTAGAAACCAGAGAGGAGACGGTCACAACAAATACAAACCCTGTTTCCATATGAGTTGGGAAATTGTGTTAGATGTAAATATAAACAGAATACAATGATTTGCAGATCCTTTTCAAGCCATATTCAGTTGAATATGCTACAAAGACAGGATATTTGACGTTCAAACGCATAAACTTTTTTTTTTGCAAATAATAATTAACTTAGAATTTCATGGCTGCAACACGTGCCAAAGTAGTTGGGAAAGGGCATGTTCACCACTGTGTTACATCACCTTTTCTTTTAACAACACTCAATAAACGTTTGGGAACTGAGGAAAATAATTGTTGAAGCTTTGAAAGTGGAATTCTTTCCCATTCTTGTTTTATGTAGAGCTTCAGTCCTTCAACAGTCCGGGGTCTCCGCTGTCGTATTTAATGCTTCATAATTTTTCGATGGAAGACAGGTCTGGACTGCTTTTTTTACGAAGCCACGCTGTTGTAACACATGCTGAATGTGGTTTCAATCAATCAATCAATGTTTACTAATATAGCCCTAAATCACTAGTGTCTCAAAGGGCTGCACAAACCACAACACACACCACTACGACATCCTCGGAAGGCCCACATAAGGGCAAGGAATCCTCACACCCAGTGGGACGTCGATGACAATGATGACGATTAAGAAACTACAGCTAGGATGCAATCAAACAGCCAGCAAGAAAAGAAAATACATTCAACTTAATGGCAAAGACTACCTCCAAACACTACTGCCATTTTAATGTCTTTGAATTTTAACTGCATGCAAAATCTACTACATAATACTTGCAAATGAGACAAACAGTGTAAGAGAACAAGATAACAACTAGACAGGGTTAAATGTTATTTAAAATATTAATGTTAAACAATTAACATTTATCAAACACACAAATGTACCAACATTTTTTTACCAATCAGTACCTGTTAGGATTTCCGGAAACATTACACATCAGGCAAGTAAATAACTTCATTTTCTCTGGCTGAATAAGCTTTGAAAAGACGAAATAATGTCACACATTATTCATGACCCAAATAAAAAAAAACACACACAAAATTGTGTCATGGCCTATTTTGTAACGCAGACGACGGCAGAGCAACTTCACTTTCGAGGAAAGACCAGCCTAGTAAGAAGTCGGACACAAGATGACTAACACGGAGTCCCACGTAACATTGGCAGACTACTACTACTATCTTACTTTGCACTGA
This sequence comes from Nerophis ophidion, assembly GCF_033978795.1. NCBI lineage: Eukaryota > Metazoa > Chordata > Actinopteri > Syngnathiformes > Syngnathidae > Nerophis > Nerophis ophidion. Next base: position 79,211,171 of record NC_084615.1, read on the forward strand.
GTCATGCTGACTGGATGAAACACTCCCCGGCTAAATATGGCTTTTGAACTCCACATATGCAGTCACTACACACAGTTAAGCAAGCATAACAAATAACTACAATAAATAATAATATCACAAAACTGAGCACACTCAAACCACTTTTTTATGACAGTGTCTCTACTGAGACTGGGTTGTATTTTAGAGTAGTCAGTGTCCACCTCGTATTGCAGTTCATAGTCACTAAGCACTGGAAAGAAGTAATCACAAAAGCATGATTGTCCAAAGAGCCGACAAAACAGGTGGATACCAAAATAATGATGTCGTGCTTACAGTCCAACATAACCGGCAGGAGTGTCATGATGTGGTGCTGCACGGGTGCTGCACGGGTGCTGCACGGGTGCTGCACGGGTGCTGCACGGGTGCTGCACGGGTGCTGCACGGGTGCTGCACGGGTGCTGCACGGGTGCTGCACGGGTGCTGCACGGGTGCTGCACGGGTGCTGCACGGGTGCTGCACGGGTGCTGCACGGGTGCTGCACGGGTGCTGCACGGGTGCTGCACGAGTGCTGCACGAGTGCTGCAGGTACTGGCGAGCGGTGGCGGTTCTCCAACATGACAATGAGCACAAACACACCTTAAAGATGACAAGAGTCCTGCTTGTTATTAGGATGCAGAGATGGGAATGGTGATTATATATGTGTGTATGCATGTAAGTGTGTATATATATATATATAAATATATATATAGATATGTGTGCGAGTGTGTGTGCGTGTATTTATGCACGTGTGCGTATGTTTGTACGTATATGTATACATATATATATGAATATAATACAATGTGTGTAAACAGTGCGGTAGACTAGATACATGAAATCTAAAACGGTGTATATATATATATATATGTATATATATATGTGTTTGTATATATGTATGCATGTATATATGTATATATATACATACATATATGTATACATATATATGTATATATATATATATATACACACACATAAATATACATATATACATGCATACATATATACAAACATATATATATATATATATGTATGTATATATATAGATATGTATGTATAAAGACCGTTTTAGATTTCATGTATCTAGTCGACCGCACTGTTTACACACATTGTATTATATATATATATATATATATATATATATATATATATATATATATAAATATATATATATATATATATATATATACATACATACATACATACATATATATATATATATATATATACATGAAATCTAAAACGGCGTATGTACATACATATCTATATCTATATATGGTATATATATATATATATATCTATATATGGTATATATATATATATATATATATATATATATATATGTACACATATATGTATATATACATACATACATATATACATACACAAACATACATATACATATATATATGAGAAGTGCTATATAAATAAATGTTGATTTGATTTGAAAGGTTACATTACTAACAAGTAATGTATACCGTCCACATTCCAATCAAAATGCATCAAGTAATTAATAATTTTTCCCATAGAAGATACAAATAAGGGGAAAAATAAAAGGGAAATAACTTGAACTTAAGTGTTGTCAAACGATACACTTTTGAGTTTAGATTTATCATGATTAATCTCAGGTTATCACTCCCTTGCATAAATGTAATCAATTTAAATAAAAGACCACAATAATTCCACACAAAAGCAATTTCCTTGTCAGAACATAACACAGGAACATTTTTAAAAAATGTTTTATTTGAATGCATTGTTTTTATTTGCTCAAAATAAATGAATGCGATATTTATTTGTGACATTGTTATCTTTGACAGCCCGAGTTTTAACATCATGCCATTCATAAGCTAAATATAAATATAAAATATGCAGTGTTTGTATAGTTTTGGGCCCGATATGAGGTCTGTTTTGATGGTCGGATAACACAACTATTAACATCTTCATCACTAGTGAATAAAGCGAAGGCAGGCAGTAAAAGGAGAAAAAGAGAATATTGGCTTCATGCTGTCAAACAACAGGGTAGAAAAAAAGAAGAGAGGTTCTGTCAGACGGCATCAAACTCACACACGCCCACTGAGGAGAGGAGAACAAAAAAGGATTTATTGTATTGTCATTATTTGCCACTTGAAAAATATTGAAATGTTTGTCTAAAAATATCCCTCTAGTTTTAAAGGGGAACTGCACTTATTTTTGGAAGTTTGCCTATCATTCACAATCATGGAAGACATGAATGTTTGGTTTTTATGCATTCTAAATATTAAATAAATTCGATCAAAAGTCTGCTTACGATGGAGCCTATGGAAGCCGTTCAATTCTCACTATAGAGCCCCAAATAATACATCCAAACACCTCCATTAGGGTTTTTTTTTTTTATATATATATGACGTAAGTACAGTAATGTAGTAACAGGTACATTTATAATAACATCCATCCATCCATCCATCATCTTCCGCTTATCCGAGGTCGGGTCGCGGGGGCAGCAGCCTAAGCAGGGAAGCCCAGACTTCCCTATCTCCAGCCACTTCGTCTAGCTCTTCCCGGGGGATCCCGAGGCGTTCCCAGGCCAGCCGGGAGACATAGTCTTCCCAACGTGTCCTGGGTCTTCCCCGTGGCCTCCTACCAGCTGGACGTGCCCTAAACACATCCCTAGGGAGGCGTTCGGGTGGCATCCTGACCAGATGCCCGAACCACCTCATCTGGCTCCTCTCGATGTGGAGGAGCAGCGGCTTTACGTTGAGCTCCTCCCGGATGGCAGAGCTTCTCACCCTATCTCTAAGGGAGAGACCCGCCACCCGGCGGAGGAAACCCATTTCGGCCGCTTGTACCCGTGATCTTATCCTTTCGGTCATGACCCAAAGCTCATGACCATAGGTGAGGATGGGAACGTAGATCGACCGGTAAATTGAGAGCTTTGCCTTCCGGCTCAGCTCCTTCTTCACCACAACGGATCGGTACAACGTCCGCATTACTGAAGACGCCGCACCGATCCGCCTGTCGATCTCACGATCCACTCTTCCCCCACTCGTGAACAAGACTCCTAGGTACTTGAACTCCTCCACTTGGGGCAGGGTCTCCTCCCCAACCCGGAGATGGCACTCCACCCTTTTCCGGGCGAGAACCATGGACTCGGACTTGGAGGTGCTGATTCTCATTCCGGTCGCTTCACACTCGGCTGCGAACCGATCCAGTGAGAGCTGAAGATCCCGGCCAGATGAAGCCATCAGGACCACATCATCTGCAAAAAGCAGAGACCTAATCCCGTGGCCACCAAACCGGAACCCCTCAACGCCTTGGCTGCGCCTAGAAATTCTGTCCATAAAAGTTATGAACAGAATCGGTGACAAAGGACAGCCTTGGCGGAGTCCAACCTTCACTGGAAACGTGTCCGACTTACTGCCAGCAATGCGGACCAAGCTCTGGCACTGATCATACAGGGAGCGGACTGCCACAATAAGACATTCCGATACCCCATACTCTCTGAGCACTCCCCACAGGACTTCCCGAGGGACACGGTCGAATGCCTTCTCCAAGTCCACAAAGCACATGTAGACTGGTTGGGCAAACTCCCATGCACCCTCAAGAACCCTGCCGAGAGTATAGAGCTGGTCCACAGTTCCACGACCAGGACGAAAACCACACTGTTCCTCCTGAATCCGAGGTTCGACTATCCGGCGAAGCCTCCTCTCCAGTACACCTGAATAAACCTTACCGGGAAGGCTGAGGAGTGTGATCCCACGATAGTTGGAACACACCCTCCGGTCCCCCTTCTTAAAGAGAGGGACCACCACCCCGGTCTGCCAATCCAGAGGTACCGCCCCCGATGTCCACGCGATGCTGCAGAGTCTTGTCAACCAAGACAGCCCTACAGCATCCAGAGCCTTAAGGAACTCCGGGCGGATCTCGTCCACCCCCGGGGCCTTGCCGCCGAGGAGCTTTTTAACTACCTCAGCGACCTCAGCCCCAGAAATAGGAGAGTCCACTACAGATTCCCCAGGCACCGCTTCCTCAAAGAAAGACGTGTTGGTGGGATTGAGGAGGTCTTCGAAGTATTCCCTCCACCGATCCACAACATCCGCAGTCGAAGTCAGCAGAACACCATCCGCACCATACACGGTGTTGATAGTGCACTGCTTCCCCTTCCTGAGGCGCCGTATGGTGGTCCAGAATCGCTTCGAAGCCGTCCGGAAGTCGTTTTCCATGGCTTCCCCGAACTCTTCCCATGTCCGAGTTTTTGCCTCCGCGACCGCTAAAGCTGCACACCGCTTGGCCCGTCGGTACCCGTCCACTGCCTCCGGAGTCCTATGAGCCAAAAGAACCCGATAGGACTCCTTCTTCAGCTTGACGGCATCCCTCACTGCTGGTGTCCACCAACGGGTTCTGGGATTACCGCCACGACAGGCACCAACAACCTTGCGGCCACAGCTCCAATCAGCCGCCTCGACAATAGAGGTTCGGAACATGGTCCACTCGGACTCAATGTCCCGCATCTCCCTCGTGACATGTTCAAAGTTCTCCCGGAGGTGTGAATTGAAACTCTCTCTGACAGGAGACTCTGCCAGACGTTCCCAGCAGACCCTCACAATGCGCTTGGGCCTGCCAGGTCTGTCCGGCATCCTCCCCCACTATCGCAGCCAACTCACCACCAGGTGGTGATCGGTAGAAAGCTCCGCCCCTCTCTTCACCCGAGTGTCCAAAACATAAGGCCGCAAATCCGATGACACAACTACAAAGTCGATCATGGAACTGCGGCCTAGGGTGTCCTGGTGCCAAGTGCACATATGGACACCCTTATGTTTGAACATGGTGTTTGTTATCGACAAACTGTGACGAGCACAAAAGTCCAATAACAAAACACCACTCGGGTTCAGATCCGGGCGACCATTCTTCCCAATCACGCCTCTCCAGGTTTCACTGTCGTTGCCAACGTGAGCGTTGAAGTCTCCCAGTAGGACAAGGGAATCACCCGGAGGAGCACTTTCCAGTACTCCCTCGAGTGTACCCAAAAAGGGTGGGTATTCTGAACTGCTGTTTGGTGCGTAAGCACAAACAACAGTCAGGATCTGTCCCCCCACCCGAAGGCGAAGGGAAGCTACCCTCTCGTCCACTGGGTTGAACTCAAACGTACAGGCTTTGAGCCGGGGGGCAACCAGAATTGCCACCCCAGCCCGTCGCCTCTCACTGCCGGCAACGCCAGAGTGGAAGAGGGTCCAGTCCCTCTCGAGAGAACTGGTTCCAGAGCCCTTGCTGTGCGTCGAGGTGAGTCCGACTATATCCAGCCGGAACTTCTCTACCTCGCGCACTAGCTCAGGCTCCTTCCCCCCCAGTGAGGTGACGTTCCACGTCCCAAGAGCTAGCTTCTGTAGCCGAGGATCGGACCGCCAAGTGCCCTGCCTTCGGCTGCCGCCCAGCTCACAATGCACCCGACCTCTATGGCCCCTCCTATGAGTGGTGAGCCCATTGGAGGGATGACCCACGTTGCCTCTTCGGGCTGTGCCCGGCCGGGCCCCATGGGAACAGGCCCGACCACCAGGCGCTCGCCATCGTGCCCCACCTCCGGGCCTGGCTCCAGAGCGGGGCCCCGGTGACCCACGTCCGGGCGAGGGAAATCTGGGTTCATTTCGTTGTAATTCCATAGAAGTCTTTGAGCTGCTCTTTGTCTGATCACTCACCTAGGACCTGTTTGTCTTGGGAGACCCTACCAGGGGGCATGAAAACCCCCAGACAACATAGCTCCTAGGATCATTGGGACACGCAAACTCCTCTACCATGGTAAGGTAGCAGCTCAGAGAGGAGTTATAATAACATGTAAGCGCATTAATTTCAAAAACACATCAAAATGTTGGCTGTTTTCCTACTTCATCGCTCATTATTACTCACTGCCGACTTCGAGAGACAACAAACATAATAAAACATCTCTTACCGAACAATGTCTGCTGTCATTAGAATGTCGACTGCTGGGATGTTCATACATTCCCATTTAGATGAAGAAGGTCTCATAATCAGGGCGAAAAGGGGGGAACGAGCACTTTTCGTGTCCTTCTCGGTCCTAAGTGGTGGTAAAAGTGTACCAACTTGTTGGATTATATCACCAGCCCTCTACTTTCCAGGTGAGAGACATGTTTTAGGATCAAGAATACATTTACATGGAGCAGGGAAGCAAGGAAACAGCAGACCTCTCAATAAAGGGACACAAGTTAGTGATCATGGTGCCGTTATAAATAGTTTGTCTGTGTTAGCACTTATAATAACAATATCTCTCATACTTGGTTAATATTAAAGTCACAAAATGTAAATGGGTATTTTTGGCACTTTTTGAATGGTTATTTATCTGATTTTATGACCGGAATAATAGAGCTCCCTTTGGCTCTGCTATAATCTGACTTTTTTTGTTTATGCTTATTTAATATTTAGAATCCATAAAAAAAAAAAAAAAAATCATCCTTCCACATGTCTTTCATAACGATTGTGAACAATAGGCAACATTCCCTTTTAAGAGCTGTGAGGTATTTACTTCTTTTTAGTCGTTCACTTTACATCATAATTTCAATTTTAGCGTGATTAATTATATTTTGTCTGTTCTAGTTTAAAAATATTAAAAATAAGAAAAAAATACAACTTTCCCCCCACAGAAAATTGTGTTTAAAGATTCTGCAAGATGCTAAGAATGCTTTATTTGGGAACTGCAAGTTGAATAATGCTTCTTTTCAGAAATAAAATGCTTAATTCAAACTAAAAAGTCCTGCTAATTTTTAGAAATACAAATCTTACTTTCGGAAGTCTTAATGCCTCAAGTACAATCGACAAGCTGCATTAAAATTAATAATCAATTATTGTTGGTATGTTTTTCCTTCTATTGAACATTCATGTGCAGACTCTAGTCGTTACAGTTTGACATTCTTGGTCTGTTGGTTCCTACAACCAAAGTCTTAATAAAAAAAAATAAACAAATAAATTCATTGTTTTTAGATTTGCAACTTCATGGTCCTGGAATGAATCACAAAAGAATCTGAGGCCACCCGAACTGATCCGTTGGTGGAATTTCAGGCCATTTTAAAAGACTGAGAAGCTGTTTCTATTGGACACTGTTATGGTTTTAAATTGATTTTATTTAAGCATTTTATTTTTTTTTACCTATTGCTAGTTTTTTTTGTTAATGTTGCAAGTAATTTGTTGTTTTAACAAAACAAAGTGTGTGACTGCTACTGTTTGTTGTTGTTGTTGGTCTATATGTTGATAAAACCTGGTTTTACTGCCCTCTTGGCCTGGTCGCCCTTTTAAAATAGATCTTCATCTCAATTAGTTTTTACCTGGTTAAATAAAGGAACATTAAAAGGAATTAATGAAATTAGTATTTTAATCACTTGTAGTTTACAGATTAGGATGGAAAAGACTGTGTGTTCACACAAAATAATCTGTTTACCTGAACTGATCTCTTTGGGGGAATTTCAGGCCATTTTAAAAGACAGAGAAGCTGTTTCTATTGGACATTGTACATCATGGGTGTCAAACTCTGGCCCGCGGGCCAAATTTGGCCCGCCGTGTATTTTCAGTGGGCCCTTGAGGCAATATCAAATGAACATTGGAGCTGGCCCGCCGGTATTATACAGCGGCGGTTTAGTTGTAACACCACATTCACCGCTAATACTCATACTTGCTAAACCCCCCCCCCCCCCCCCCCCCGATTTTCCAAGGAGACTCCCAAATTTCAGCGCCCCTCACGAAAATCACAGGGGGCAACCATTCTCCCAAATGTCTCCCGATTCCCACCTGGACAACAATATTGTGGGCGTGCCTTAAAGGCACTGCCTCAAGCGTCCTCTAAAAGCTTTCGCCACGTCCGCTTTTCCTACGTAGAAACAGCGTGCCGGCCTAGTCACATGACATATGTGGCTTTTACACACACACACACACTAATGCAATGCAAGCTTGGTCAACAGCCATACAGGTCACACTGAGGGTGGCCGTATAAACAACTTTAAGACTGTTACAAATATGTGCCACACTGTGAACCAACACTAAACGAGAATGACAAGCAATTTTCGGGAGAACAACCGCACTGTAACACAACATAAACACAACAGAACAAATACACAGAACCCCTTGCAGCACTACCTCTCCTTGGACGCTACAATATAAAAATGTACTATTAGCCTGTGGGAAAAGTTTATTTTGATATTTACCTGAGAAGTCTGCAAATAGAAAAGAGGCATTCAATTTTTATTTAAATTTGATTTGATATGCCATTGCTATTTTTTAATTATTAGTATTATTTGAAACTGGATTGTGCATGTCACTATAAAGTTATATAAGTCTCGCTTGTTCAATATTCAATGCAAAACTTGTTAGGGTCCCTATTAAAAGGTTCATTTGTTCAACCTTGGCCCGCGGCTTTGTTCAGTTTTTAATTTTGTCCCACTCTGTATTTGAGTTTGACACCCCTGCTGTACATTTTGTTAAATTGCTTTTATTGAATAATTTCAATTAATTACCTCTTGCTATTTTTTTTGTTTTGTTAATGATTTAAGTATATTGTGCTTTTAACTACTGTTTGTATTGATTAAACCAGTTTTTACAGCCCCGTCGTAAGGTCGTCCTTGTAAAAGAGATCTTAATCTCAATGAGCTTTTACCTGGTTAAATAAAAGGAACATTAAAAGGAATGAATTAATTTAGTCTTTTAATCACACATTGTTCAGGTATTTTTTGTAGTGTAGAGACTCTCTTGTGTTCTCACTAATCTCTTACTCTTGTGCCACTCTAAAAGGCCGACTGAAAGCCTCTACTAGCGACCACGCAGTCTGATAGTTTATATATCAATGATGAAATATTAACATTGCAACACATGCCAATACAGCCTTTTAGGTTTACTAAATTGCAATTTTAAATTTCGCGCGGAAGTATCATGCTAAAACGTTGCGGTATGATGATGCGTGCGCGTGACATCACGGATTGTAGAGGACATTTTGTTTCAGCACCGTTCCCAGCTATATGTCGTCTGTTTTCATCGCATAATTCCACAGTATTATAAACATCTGTGTTGCTGAATCTTTTGCAATTTGTTCAATGAATAATGGAGACGTCAAAGAAGAAAGCTGTAAGTGGGAAGCAGTGTATTTTGGCCGGCTTTAGCAACACAAACACAGCCGGTGTTTCATTGTTTACATTCCCAAAAGATGACGGTGAAGCTTTATTATGGAACAGAGCGGTCAAGGGAACACGGTTGGATTGGACCACGCACACAAAATACAGTGTATTATGTAGCGATCATTTCGAAAGATCGTGTTTCGAAGAGGGTCCCTTGCGAAGGGCAGAGATGGGAATCGCCACTACCCATCGACTGGTGCTGAAGAAAGGTGCGGGGCCGACCTTCAGGTTGTACAGGTACGACCATATGATCTCACTAAAACACTGGTAACACAATAAGCAGATAAGGGATTTTACAGAATTATCCTAGTAAATTTGTCTAATAACATCTGAATCGCTCCCACTGTATAGTCTTTTTTTTTCTAGTCCTTCACTCTCACTTTCCTCATCCACGAATCTTTCATCCTTGCTCAAATTAATGTGGAAACCGTCACTTTCTCGGTCCGAATCGCTGTAGATGCTGGTGGCCATGATTGTAAAGAATGTTCAGATGTGAGGAGCTCCACAACCCGTGACGTCACGCGCACATCGTCTGCTACTTCCGGTACAGGCAAGGCTTTTTTATTAGCGACCAAAAGTTGCGAACTTTATCGTCGATGTTCTCTACTAAATATTTTCAGCAAAAATATGACAATATGGCGAAATGATCATGTATGACACATAAAATAGAGCTGCTATCCCCATTTAAATAAGAAAATCTAATTTCAGTAGGCCTTTAAGACCCGTGTGGTGGATCCCGGAGTGGTTTGGAACCAAGGTGCGTGGGTACATGGGAGATGAACTGTGGTGCAACATGACCATACATTTATTTCCCCAAATTTGAGTCGGAATGTCGGCGTGTGCAAAGAGACAAGAACGGGATTAGCCTCTGAAAAAGCCCCACCCTCGAAAAAACATTCTCTTTTTTTTTTTTGCTTCAAGTCAATCATAACAATGCACAAGTGTGTGTGTGTGTGTGTGTGTGTGTGTGTGTGTGTGTGTGTGTGTGTGTGTGTGTGTGTGTGTGTGTGTGTGTGTGTGTGTGTGAGAGAGCGAGAAGAAAGCAACTATAAATCAGCACAGTTCTGGCAATGGTCATACAGGTATCATAAATCATACCAGGTGTGAAGTCTCTCAGTGAAGTATTTTGTGTTGTTTTTGGATGATTTTTTTTTTCTTGCCACTTTGTTTTGTTCCACCGTTGGCCTTTGGGTTATTAAACTGGCGGCCCAAGGCTTTTAATTTGGCTCGTCGAACAACACCCTTGATGAAAACCGTTCAAAACAGGGTTGCTCGTGTACGCAGTACTCCCGCTACCCAGCAGGGGGCAACAGCGAGGCATATGTGTCACGGTGAAGCAGCAGTGGGTGGGTAGATGAAGATACAGTGGGGCTAAAAAGTATTTAGTCAGCCAGCGATTGTGCAAGTTCTCCCACTTCAAATGATGACAGAGGTCTGTCATTTTCATCATAGGTACACTTCAACTGTGAGAGACAGAATGTGGAAAAAAAATCCAGGAATTCACATTGTAGGAATTTTAAATAATTTATTTGTAAATTATAGTGAAAAATAAGTATTTGGTCAAGCATTCAAAGCTCTCACTGATGGAAAGTTTTGGCTCCAAATCTCAGGATACATGGCCCCATTCATTCTTTCCTTAACACGGATCAATCGTCCTGTCCCCTTAGCAGAAAAACAGCCCCAAAGCATGATGTTTCCACCCCCATGCTTCACAGTAGGTATGGTGTTCTTGGGATGCAACTCAGTATTCTTCTTCCTCCAAACACCACCAGTTGAGTTTATACCAAAAAGTTCTATTTTGGTTTCATCTGACCACATGACATTCTCCCAATCCTCTGCTGTATCATCCATGTATCCATTTTGGTATAAACTCAACTGGTCCTGTTTGGAGGAAGAAGAATAATGAGTTGCATCCCAAGAACACCATACCTACTGTGAAGCATGGGGGTGGAAACATCATGCTTTGGGTTGTTTTTTTTCTGCTAAGGGGACAGGACGATTGATCCGTGTTAAGGAAAGAATGAATGGGGCCATGTATCCTGAGATTTGGAGCCAAAACCTCCTTCCATCAGTGAGAGCTTTGAATGGTTGACCAAATACTTATTTTCCACCGTAATTTACAAATACATTCTTAAAAATTCCTACAATGTGAATTCCTGGATTTTTTTTCCCATTCTGTCTCTCACAGTTGAAGTGTACCTATGATGAAAATGACAGACCTCTGTCATCCTTTGAAGTGGGAGAACTTGCACAATCGCTGGCTGACTAAATACTTTTTTTGCCCCACTGTACCTGACAAAAATCGAAATAAATCACAAAAATCTGACTTTTAACAGCGACTGGACAAAAAAGTATGAATGTAGTGAAATTGCCGACTTTGGCCAGCAGAGGGCGATAAAGCTACACCATGGGTTTGTGTTAAACCACATGTGTGCAATGTTTGCTGTGTGTATTAACGATAAACCCATCCCAACCATCCATTTTTTATTAATTTAATTTGTTTTCCCCTCTCGGGGTCGCCGGGGTTGCCGCCGGAGCCTATCCCAGCTGCACTTTATTTACTTAGCATACACAATAGTCATTTATGCACTCCTTCTGCAACTTTCTATGCTAGCGATGTAAGACGTATAAAAGACATGAGAAAATGTACCTTACACTACAGTGACGTTACCATAGAAACACATCCAACAATGTATCGTATATGGATGCTTTAGTGCAACAAAAACAGTCATAAGCAAGGATGCACCAAAATGAAAATTTGTGGCCAAAGCCGAAGCCGAATAAAATTGAAACGCTTGGCCGAATACCGAATAATGAATGCAGTTTTTCACCATTTTTTAATATTGCATAAATAGCCTAGAATAAATATTTAGACATGTTTTTCAAATAAAGTCATTTTTTAATTGAATATTGACATTTTTTTAATATTCCAGTAGCCTTTGCTTTTCAAAAAAAGCACAAAGTTTATCATTTATATTAGGCCTTCAAACAAAACATGCATTCCAAAAAAAAATTAAGTGCATTAAAGTGGATAAACCCAAATCAAATGAATTATCGTCCTTTTGGCAAAAGTCTGCTTAGCCACAGTAGATATGCTAATAATGTAAACAGAAGGCTCAAGTAAATCTCAATAAGTGTGTGCTTGTAACCTCATACACTTATACAGGTAGCCTACACAACAGGCTAATAATGTAAACAAAGGCCCCACTAAATCTCAATAAGTGTGTGCTTGTAACCTCATACACTTATACAGGTAGCCTACACAACAGGCTAATAATGTAAACAAAGGCCCCACTAAATCTCAATAAGTGTGTGCTTGTAACCTCATACACTTATACAGGTAGCCTACACAACAGGCTAATAATGTAAACAGAGGCCCCCCTAAATCTCAATAAGTGTGTGCATGTAACCTCATACACTTATACAGGTAGCCTACACAACAGGCTAATAATGTAAACAGAAGGCTTAAGTAAATCTCAATAAGTGTGTGCATGTAACCTCATACACTTATACAGGTAGCCTACACAACAGGCTAATAATGTAAACAGAGGCCCCACTAAATCTCAATAAGTGTGTGCATGTAACCTCATACACTTATACAGGTAGCCTACACAACAGGCTAATAATGTAAACAGAGGCCCCACTAAATCTCAATAAGTGTGTGCATGTAACCTCATACACTTATACAGGTAGCCTACACAACAGGCTAATAATGTAAACAGAGGCCCCACTAAATCTCAATAAGTGTGTGCATGTAACCTCATACACTTATACAGGTAGCCTACACAACAGGCTAATAATGTAAACAGAAGGCCCCACTAAATCTCAATAAGTGTGTGCATGTAACCTCATACACTTATACAGGTAGCCTACACAACAGGCTGCCCCCATCTCTGCATCATGGGGTTCAACAACAAATAACCCTGACAAGTACAATACTTAGGAAGAAAAACAATTGTAAAGAAGGAACAGTTTCTTCATACTGTTAACTATCTGTCTGGCTGCGCACGTTGAAAACAAGTAGCGAGGGCAAAATAAGGAATTTGTTGACAGCGCTGATGTTCTTACTCCGTGAAAAAGTAAACGCAGTCTCAAAGGATTATAAAATGCGGAGGCACTTTCTGATAATATGTCTATGTCCGGCCCCTGAGCCCCTGCTTTTTGAAATTGTGGCCCCTCTTCATTATGTCTTGAATATCCCTGCCTTACGGTGCTTAAGCAAACCCAAAATGTATACAAAGGGTGACAGCAAACAGCTTCCTACTATCAACATTCTGCTTTATTGATTCATTATGGATGGACGTGCTCTCTTGAGGAGGTCAGAGGTCAGGGTCGGCTACAAAGCAGCTGCTCAAGGACAGCAGAGACGCCCATGTGAGTGAGGGTGGGAATCTAGACCGACGCGGTCTTGCTGCTAAAGTCCTGCTGCAAGGTAAAATACTGATATTTACTGAGCAAATACAAGGGAGAAATTCAAAAATCGAATTATTTATTGGTATCTTAAAATATTTTCAAAGGTGCAGAATAATAACACCAAAGTTGTACTACCTCAAACTGACGTATTTTCAAGACTATAGACTAGCATTATATATATATATATATATATATGTCCGGTACGACCTGTTCAAGTACGACTGGTGCAATGGACGTCAAGTGGATCTACCATTATTTAGTGAGGGTCCAGTCCATAGTGGATCTAACATAATATTGTGAGAGTCTAGTTCTTAGTGGATCTAACATAATAGTGTGAGAGTCCAGTCCATAGTGGATCTAACATAATAGTGTGAGAGTCCAGTCCATAGTGGATCCAACATAAAAGTGAGAGTCGAGTCTATAGTGGATCTAACAAAATAGTGTGAGAGTCCAGTCCATAGTGAATCTAACATAAAAGTGAGAGTCCAGTCTATAGTGGATCTAACATAATAGTGAGAGTCCAGTCCATAGTGGATCTAACATAATAGTGTGAGAGTCCAGTCCATAGTGAATCTAACATAAAAGTGAGAGTCCAGTCCATAGTGGATCTAACATAATAGTGAGAGAGTCCGGTCCATAGTGAATTTAACATAAAAGTGAGAGTCCAGTCCATAGTGGATCTAACATAATAGTGTGAGAGTCCAGTCCATAGTGGATTTGACATAATAGTTTGAGAGTCCAGTCCATAGTGGATCTAACATAATAGTGTGAGAGTCCAGTCCATTGTGGATCTAATATAATAGTGTGAGAGTCCAGTCCATAGTGGATCTGACATAATAGTGAGAGTCCAGTCCATAGTGGATCTAACATAAAAGTGAGTGTCCAGTCCATAGTGGATCTAACATAATAGTGTGAGAGTCCAGTCCATAGTGGATCTAACATAATAGTGAGAGTCGAGTCCATAGTGGGTCTAACAAAATAGTGAGAGTCCAGTCCATAGTGGATCTAACATAATAGTGTGAGAGTCCAGTCCATAGTGGATTTGACATAATAGTTTGAGAGTCCAGTCCATAGTGGATCTAACATAATAGTGTGAGAGTCCAGTCCATTGTGGATCTAATATAATAGTGTGAGAGTCCAGTCCATAGTGGATCTAACATAATAGTGAGAGTCCAGTCCATAGTGGATCTAACATAAAAGTGAGTGTCCAGTCCATAGTGGATCTAACATAATAGTGTGAGAGTCCAGTCCATAGTGGATCTAACATAATAGTGAGAGTCGAGTCCATAGTGGATCTAACAAAATAGTGTGAGAGTCCAGTCCATAGTGAATCTCACATAAAAGTGAGAGTCCAGTCTATAGTGGATCTAACAAAATAGTGTGAGAGTCCAGTCCATAGTGGATCTAACATAATAGTGAGAGTCCAGTCCATAGTGGATCTAACATAATAGTGTGAGAGTCCAGTCCATAGTGGATCTAACACAATAGTGAGAGTCTAGTCCATAGTGGATCTAACATAATAGTGAGAGTCCAGTCCATAGTGGATCTAACATAATAGTGAGAGTCTAGTCCATAGTGGATTTAACATAATTGTGAGAGTCCAGTCCATAGTGGATTCAACATAATTGTGAGAGTCCAGTCCATAGTGGATCTAACATAATAGTGAGAGTCAAATCCATAGTGGATCTAACATCATAGTGAGAGTCCAGTCCATAGTGGATCTAACATGATAGTGAGAGTCCAGTCCATAGTGGATCTACCATAATAGTGTGAGAGTCCAGTCCATAGTGGATCTAACATAATAGTGAGAGTCCAGTCCATAGTGAATCTAACATAAAAGTGAGAGTCCAGTCTATAGTGGATCTAACATAATAGTGAGAGTCCAGTCCATAGTGGATCTAACATAATAGTGTGAGAGTCCAGTCCATAGTGAATCTAACATAAAGTGAGAGTCCAGTCTATAGTGGATCTAACATAATAGTGTGAGAGTCCGGTCCATAGTGAATTTAACATAAAAGTGAGAGTCCAGTCCATAGTGGATCTAACATAATAGTGTGAGAGTCCAGTCCATTGTGGATCTAATATAATAGTGTGAGAGTCCAGTCCATAGTGGATCTAACATAATAGTGAGAGTCCAGTCCATAGTGGATCTAACATAAAAGTGAGTGTCCAGTCCATAGTGGATCTAACATAATAGTGTGAGAGTCCAGTCCATAGTGGATCTAACATAATAGTGAGAGTCGAGTCCATAGTGGATCTAACAAAATAGTGAGAGTCCAGTCCATAGTGGATCTAACATAATAGTGTGAGAGTCCAGTCCATAGTGGATTTGACATAATAGTTTGAGAGTCCAGTCCATAGTGGATCTAACATAATAGTGTGAGAGTCCAGTCCATAGTGGATCTAACATAATAGTGAGAGTCCAGTCCATAGTGGATCTAATATAATAGTGTGAGAGTCCAGTCCATAGTGGATCTAACATAATAGTGAGAGTCCAGTCCATAGTGGATCTAACATAAAAGTGAGTGTCCAGTCCATAGTGGATCTAACATAATAGTGTAAGAGTCCAGTCCATAGTGGATCTAACATAATAGTGAGAGTCGAGTCCATAGTGGATCTAACAAAATAGTGTGAGAGTCCAGTCCATAGTGGATCTAACATAAAAGTGAGTGTCCAGTCCATAGTGGATCTAACATAATAGTGTGAGAGTCCAGTCCATAGTGAATCTCACATAAAAGTGAGAGTCCAGTCTATAGTGGATCTAACAAAATAGTGTGAGAGTCCAGTCCATAGTGGATCTAACATAATAGTGAGAGTCCAGTCCATAGTGGATCTAACATAATAGTGTGAGAGTCCAGTCCATAGTGGATCTAACACAATAGTGAGAGTCTAGTCCATAGTGGATCTAACATAATAGTGAGAGTCCAGTCCATAGTGGATTTAACATAATAGTGAGAGTCTAGTCCATAGTGGATTTAACATAATAGTGAGAGTCTAGTCCATAGTGGATCTAACATAATAGTGAGAGTCCAGTCCATAGTGGATCTAACATAATAGTGAGAGTCTAGTCCATAGTGGATTTAACATAATTGTGAGAGTCCAGTCCATAGTGGATTCAACATAATTGTGAGAGTCCAGTCCATAGTGGATCTAACATAATAGTGAGAGTCCAGTCCATAGTGGATCTAACATAATAGTGAGAGTCCAGTCCATAGTGGATCTAACATGATAGTGAGAGTCCAGTCCATAGTGGATCTAACATAATAGTGAGAGTCCAGTCCATAGTGGATCTAACATAATAGTGTGAGAGTCCAGTCCATTGTGGATCTAACATAATAGTGAGAGTCCAGTCCATAGTGGATCTGACATAATAGTTTGAGAGTCCAGTCCATAGTGGATCTAACATAATAGTGAGAGTCCAGTCCATAGTGGATCTAACATAATAGTGAGAGTCCAGTCCATAGTGGATCTAACATAAAAGTGAGAGTCCAGTCCATAGTGGATTTGACATAATAGTTTGAGAGTCCAGTCCATAGTGGATCTAACATAATAGTATGACAGACCAGCCCACAAAATCCTGGAGGGACCTCGGTACTACTGTCCACGGTTCACATAAACAGTGTAACTCTGCACCTTTCCAACATAAAAGATACAAACAGGCTCCGGGGACAACTATTACTTTTACAACAACAGTGAAAAGCCATAATAGGAGGCCTTGATCAGTGAATCAATCCCTAGCAGATAAATATTGCTGGACCATCTTCATTAAACTGGCAAGTGAGGAGCAAGACATCCTTGCACAAAGCTGGCAGACCATCAGTCGCCAGCATCAAAGATCCAGAGATGCATTTCTTTGTTTCTGCTGCTTCACTTCAACCCCCACAAAGTCACTTATTACAATACATTATATAATGTATTACATATTCCGCTACACTAACAATTCCCAGGTTCCTTGTGCACCGGCACAAATAACACAAACATATTACAGTGGAAGAGAAAATAGGATAACTGTATTCCTGCGTTGTGGCCCAAGTGGAGCGAGGAGGGTCAGCTTTCAACACAAAACTCAACCGGGCTTCACATTTCCCTGAGTGTAGTGAGTTTAAGAACATGCATTTATGCAGGAAAGAGAATAGCCAGGATCAGTCCGCCTGGAAGTGACTCAAGCTGGGAGAAGACGGTGAAATGAAGTGAATTATATTTACATAGCGCTTTTCTCAGTTGTTAATTATCGGGGTGTGACGGTACGTGTATTTGTGTTGAACCGCTTTGGTACGGGGGTTTCGGTTCGGTTCAGAGGTGTACCGAACGAGATTCCGCACAAACATATTAAGTAGCGTACCGCGCATGAGGTGAATTATATTTATATAGCGCTTTTCTCTAGTGACTCAAAGCACTTTACATAGTGACACCCAATATCTAAGTTACATTTAAAGCAGTGTGGGTGGCACTGGGAGCAGGTGGGTCAAGTGTCTTGCCCAAGGACACAACGGCAGTGACTAGGATGGCACAAGCGGGAATCGAACCTGCAACCCTTTAAGTTGCTGGCACGGCCACTCTACCAACCTGTCAGGTGTACGCGGCGCACTTGTTGCGCGGAGTTGCCACTTCGTGGATGCACAACCACCAGTCAGGTAAGAAAGTGATTTTAATTTAATTAAACAAAAGACCACTGGTACAAAATGGAAAATAAAGCGCGTGGCTACGCACGGGAAGCTAAAGCTAAACTTAGCATGATACAGGAAGTCCAAAAGGTGACGTGCCGAACGCACGCGAAGCTAAGACGGAACTTAGCACAACAAAAGCGTCGTGTTGCATAAAGCAAACAATGGACCGAGGACAAACTAAGGAATCAGGTGGGCTTGAATGAGAGTCCAGTCCATAGTGGATCTAACATAATAGTGAGAGTCCAGTCCATAGTGGATCTAACATAATATTGTGAGAGTCCAGTCCATAGTGGATCTAACATAATAGTGAGAGTCCAGTCCATAGTGGATCTAACATAATAGTGAGAGTCCAGTCCATAGTGGATCTAACATAATATTGTGAGAGTCCAGTCCATAGTGGATCTAACATAATAGTGAGAGTCCAGTCCATAGTGGATCTAACATAATAGTGAGAGTCCAGTCCATAGTGGATCTAACATAATAGTGTGAGAGTCCAGTCCATAGTGGTTCTAACATAATAGTGTGAGAGTCCAGTCCATAGTGGATCTAACATAATAGTGTGAGAGTCCAGTCCATAGTGGATCTAACATAATAGTGAGAGTCCAGTCCATAGTGGATCTAACATAATATTGTGAGAGTCCAGTCCATAGTGGATCTAACATAATAGTGTGAGAGTCCAGTCCATAGTGGATCTAACATAAAAGTGTGAGAGTCCAGTCCATAGTGGATCTAACATAATAGTGTGAGAGTCCAGTCCATAGTGGATCTAACATAATAGTGAGAGTCCAGTCCATAGTGGATCTAACATAATAGTGAGAGTCCAGTCCATAGTGGATCTAACATAATAGTGTGAGAGTCCAGTCCATAGTGGTTCTAACATAATAGTGTGAGAGTCCAGTCCATAGTGGATCTAACATAATAGTGTGAGAGTCCAGTCCATAGTGGATCTAACATAATAGTGAGAGTCCAGTCCATAGTGGATCTAACATAATAGTGTGAGAGTCCAGTCCATAGTGGAGCTAACATAGTAGTGAGAGTCCAGTCCATAGTGGATCTAACATAATAGTGTGAGAGTCCAGTCCATATTTTTTGTTTTAATATAGTTTCTGTAGGAGGACAAACATGACACAAACCTCCCTAATTGTTATAAAGCACACTGTTTATATCAAACATACTTCACTGATTCAGGTATTTGGCAAGCGCCGTTTTGTCCTACTAATTTTGGCGGTCCTTGAACTCAACGTAGTTTGTTTACATGTTTAACTTTCTCCGACTTTCTAAGACGTGTTTTATGCCACTTCTTTTTATGTCTCATTTTGTCCACCAAATTTTTAATGTTGTGCATGAATGCACAAAGGTGAGTTTTGTTGATGTTATTGACTTGTGTGGAGTGATAATCAGACATATTTGGTCACTGCATGACTGCAAGCTAATCGATGCTAACATGCTATTTAGGCTAGCTATATGTACATATTGCATCATTATGCCTCATTTGTAGCTATATTTGAGCTCATTTAGTTTCCTTTAAGTCCTCTTAATTCAATTTATATCTCATGACACACTATCTGTATGTAATATGGCTTTTAATTTGTTGCGGATCCAGATGGATGTGTTTTTGTATTTTGGGTCCAATATGGCTCTTTCAACATTAAGGGCAGAGGTGGCTAGTAACGCGCTACATTTACTCCGTTACATCTACTTGAGTAACTTTTGGGATAAATTGTACTTCTAAGAGTAGTTTTTATGCAACATACTTTTACTTTTACTTGAGTATATTTATAGAGAAGAAACGCTACTTTTACTCCGCTCCATTTATCTACAATCAGCTCGTTACTCGCTACTTTTTTTTTATCGATCTGTTAATGCACGTTTTGTTTGTTTTTATTTTGTCAGACACGCATTCAAAGTAGAATCTACACATGCCTGCGTTTCACCAATCAAATGCAGTCACTGGTGACGTTGGACCAATCAAACAGAGCCAAGTGGTCACATGACCGTCACACGTTAATCCGACCTAAAAAAAGTTGAAAAACTTATTGGGGTGTTACCATTTAGTGGTCAATTGTACAGAATATGTACTGTACTGTGCAATCTACTAATACAAGTTTCAATCAATCAATCAAAAATGTAAAGTAAAAAAGACACTTTTTATTTCCACCGTACTTCCCGGCAAAAGCCTAAAGACTGATCGCACAGTTCCTGTCTTCACAATAAAAGCGCCGCTCCATCGCGCCTGCGCTAACAAAATAAGAGTCTGCGAAAGCCAGCGCAAACAAGCTAGCAAGCTACGGAGTTTGCCGCCAATGTATTTCTTGTAAAGTGTATAAAAACCAATATGGAAGCTGGACAAATAAGATGCCAAAAACCAACGACTTTCATGTGGTATTAGACAGGAAGGAGGAACTTTTTTTTCCCTCCATTTGAAAATGTGGACATTATCAGCACTATACTGTCTGATTCCAATCAATGCAAGTCATCAGAATCAGGTAATACACCAACTTATATTATTGTCTTCATGAAAGATAGGAATCTATATGTTAAACATGCATGTATATTCATTAAAACACCTTCAACATGTCAACAAAAACGGCAAAATAAAAAACTATAAATTATATACTGTATATATATATATATATATATATATATATATATATATATATATATATATATATATATATATATATATATATATATATATATATATATATATATATACACATATATATATGATATGTGTGTATATATATATATGAGGTAGATCACCTCGATTTGGTCATTTATTAAGTAATTGATTAACGTTGAGAAACTTATTGGGTTGTTACCATTTAGTGGTCAATTGTAGGGAATATGTACTGTACTGTGCAATCTACTAATACAAGTTTCAGTCAATCGATGAATGCCTACTGAGACTATGGTGCTGTTAAGTTATTGTGGCTCAATTTGCCTTAATTTTTTAATTTTAATGTATTATTATTTAATATATATTATTGTTTTAGTTGCTTAAGAGATATTCCTGGCTCTGAATTCGTTCATTGCTATTTTTATGTTTTTGTGCATTACTTGTTGCCGTAATTATTAAAGGAACAGGTTACTCATCAGTTACTCAGTACTTGAGTAGTTTTTTCACAACATACTTTTTACTTTTACTCAAGTAAATATTTGGGTGACTACTCCTTACTTTTACTTGAGTAATACATCTCTAAAGTAACAGTACTCTTACTTGAGTACAATTTCTGGCTCCTCCACCCACCTGTGATTAAGTGTTGCCGACCCCCGCCCTGTAATGATGGGGTTCAGAAGTGAAAGCTGCCATTTCCACCACTCAATACAATCCGAGCCCATCATTCCATCAACGATCAAGGAAAGCGAGGCGAGAGGCGGCTTGGTTAAGTGCGGCAGTAATCACAGCTCAGGTAAAATCACTCCTCGGCTGCGTTCGGCGCTCCTCGGCACGGGCCGGGGGTCTCCGACTCGCCGACTCGCCGCCTCTCCCGCTCCTCCTGTGTTTTCCGGCGGTCTGACGACGGCTCCGGATTAAGTCATCGCGTGTTTTGAGTGAGCGACGCCGCGGGGTGGAACCTGCAATCAGATAGCGGGAACACTAATCGCTGCCTCGCCGAGCGCGGCGAACCCGGCGCCGCCTGCAGGTGCTCCCCCCGGCCCTCGCGCTGCGTTTCCATACAGCCGGCGAGGTCCGGGGTCGATAACAGCTGTGTGCCGCGCTGTAATTGATGTCATGGTTTCAATTTGAGCTGATTACAGTTGAGAGCTGCTTATCGCGTGACCCGGGGTGGAATAACACACTGCAGGGCCCGGCGAGCCGCCACGCTTCACCGGGCTTAACTCCCGGGCTCCGCTGGATGGATGCGGGGATGGATGACTCGGCTCAGCCCGGAGCTGCCTTGCCTATTGACTCCTAATGCGGAGGTAATGAGCGAGAGGATCCGGGGCCTAAGCGTCCGTGTCGCTGTCGTTTAGTCGGTTCTCCTGCTATTATTAGGATTGGCCTCGGTCTCTGTCAACACTCGGACACGCCATGAAACCCTCTGCTAGCAGCGGGAGTGCATCTTCACTCTCACACAGCCAGAAGGGGATTCACATTCACATTGAATTACCCGACACGTGAAACGTGACGGAATCTACAAAACCCGTTTCCTTATGAATAGGGAAAATTGTGACGGTACGTGTATTTGTGTTGAACCGTTTTGGTACGGGGGTTTCGGTTCGGTTCGGAGGTATACCGAAAAAGATTCCGCACAAACATATTAAGTAGCGTACCGCGCGTGAAGTGAAGTGAATTATATTTATATAGCGCTTTTCTCTAGTGACTCAAAGCGCTTTTACATAGTGAAACCCAATATCTAAGTTACATTTAAAGCAGTGTGGGTGGCACTGGGAGCAGGTGGGTAAAGTGTCTTGCCCAAGGACACAACGGCAGTGACTAGGATGGCGGAAGCGGGAATCGAACTTGCAACCCTTTAAGTTGCTGGCACGGCCGCTCTACCAACCTGTCAGGTGTACGCGGCGCACTTGTTGCGCGGAGTTGCCACTTCGTGGATGCACAACCACCAGTCAGGTAAGAAAGTGATTTTAATTTAATTAAACAAAAGACCACTGGTACAAAATGGAAAATAAAGCGCGTGCCTACGCACGGCAAGCTAAAGCTAAACTTAGCATGATACAGGAAGTCCAAAAGGTGACGTGCCGAACGCACGCGAAGCTAAGACGGAACTTAGCACAACAAAAGCAGAGAATGCATACGTGTCGTGTTGCATAAAGCAAGTAATGGACCGAGGACAAACTAAGGAATCAGGTGGGCTTGAATACACCAATAATTATTAGAAACAGGTGTGTGACAGGAGCCCGTGAGGAGGAACACAATACGTTGCCATGGTGACTAACACAAACAAGGAAGTGCTCAAACAAGGATCGGCAGAGTCCAGAAACAAAACATGAACAAAGACATAAAAAGGGCAAAACCATTAATGATCCGAGTCACGGATCGTGACACAACCCAGCTATGCCGCCCCAATATCCTCTTTTTTCTTCCTATATTTATATAGCGCTTTTTTCTAGTGACTCAAAGCGCCTTACATAGTGAAACCCAATATCTAAGTTCCATTTAAAACAGTGTGGGTGGCACTGGGAGCAGGTGGGTAAAGTGTCTTGCCCAAGGACACAACGGCAGTGAATAGGATGGCAGAAGCGGGAATCGAACCTGCAACCCTTTAAGTTGCTGGCACGGCCACTCTACCAACCGAGCTATGCCGCCCCCGTTGTGTAAACAATGCACACAGAGTACAACACACGGCATGCTAGCAGCGACCAGGCTACGATAGACTGACCGTACCTCCTCTTTTCACCAGATATGTCCTCTTTTGCGGGGCTGTCCGGGTGGAGTTTCTTAAATGCATCAAATGTCTGGCATTTTAAGTTAAAGGCCTACTGAAATGAGATTTTTTTGATTCAAACGGGGATAGCAGGTCCATTCTATGTGTCATATTTGATTATTTCGCGATATTGCCATATTTTTGCTGAAAGGATTTAGTAGAGAACATTGACGATAAAGTTTGGAACGTTTGGTCGCTACTAAAAAAGCCTTGCCTGTACTGGAAGTAGCAGACCATGTGCGCGTGACGTCACGGGTTGTGGAGCTCCTCACATCTGAACATTGTTTATAATCATGGCCACCAACAGCAAGAGCGATTCGGACCGAGAAAGCGACGAGAGCTGAGCCAGAAGGCAAAGCTCTCGGTCTACCGAGCTATCAACGTTCCTATTTTCACCTCAAGTCATGAAGTGTGGGTCATGACCGAAAGAGTAAGATCGCGGATACAAGCGGCGGGAATGAGTTTTCTCAGAAGGCTGGCCGGCGTCTCCCTTAGAGATAGGGTGAGGAGTTCAGTCACCCGAGAGAGACTCGGAGTAGAGCCGTTGCTCCTTCGCTTGGAAAGGAGCCAGCTTAGGTGGTTCGGGCATCTCGTGCGGATGCCTCACTAGTGAGGTCCTCGTTGCACGTCCCACTGAGAGGAGACCCCGTGGCAGACCAAGGACCAGTTGGGGGGATTACATCTCCTCTCTGGCCTGGGAACGCTTTGGGATCCCCCAGGAGGAAGTTGCTAATGTTGCTAATGTTGTCTCCGCGATGGATGGATGGTGGCAATTCCAACTTTGACCATAGCGTCAATTGCTGTGTCGAGTGGCGCTTTCCATCATTTTCAGCAGACTGCACTGCAAAATCATTGTTGTTTCCGACTGTTGGATATCAGCCCCGACTTTATTCTAATATGAATACTGTACTCTCTGCTGTAAGGTTTGAGTTTGAGTTTATTTGGAACATGCAAGCATACAACATGATATTGAATTTTTCTCTAAGATTATATTTAGGTGGTTCCATTTTGACTTGTTAATTTTTTTCGTGAATAATGTCCACACAGTGCGACAATGCTGTCAGCCATAGCTATAAATGGGTAAATAGTAAAAAAAAAAAAAAAAAGTATGTCAGTTGCTATGTAGAGTGGCGCTTTCCATCATTTTCAGCAGACTGCATGGCTAAATGTATAACCTTTCACGCGAGATCCACTCAGGAATGTGGCCAAATTAATCCCTTCGTACTGAATCACACGAGTACTTTACGTGTTAATTTACTCTATATGGACTACAGAGGTTAATCGACAGCTTTGGTTTATACTCGATAAATTGTTTAAGCAGTTTAACTAATAAAAATGGACTGATTTTACCTTTTTTATTTTTATTAATGCACATAATTTCAAAGTTGATCATGTGCATTTATTAGGAAGAAAACAATGAAGGTTATGGCAAAACAAAATAGTTTCCCTAAAATACTCAGAGGTTATCAAGTGTGTTTTATACGATTAATGAATCGAAATGTTGCTGAAAATAATCAATATCCGCAGCCTTAATGTGGACTTCAACCAGCAATAAAAGAACATATATTGTTCTTTATTTTCATGACTATTTACATTGTAGATTGTCACTGAAGCAGCAAAACTATGAATGAACACATTATGTACTTAACAAAAAAAGGTGAAATAAATGTTTTATATTCTAGTTTCTTCAAAATCGCCACCCTTTCCTCTGATTACTTTTTTTGCACACTCCTGGAATTCTCTCAATGAGCTTCAAGAAGTCGTCACTTAAAATGGTTTTCACTTCACAGGTGTGCTTGAAGCGCATCAAGAGAATGCCAAGAATATGCAAAGGAGCAATTCTTTGTAAATGATGCTACATATGTACAAAATAAACCACATGATGTTAGTAAATCAGTCGAGGAAAATGAACAAACTACATAAATAACATCCTGTAATTTCATTTATGTGATTTTTTTATATTGATAGATTGAAAAATAACACCATCGCATAATTATTCTGAAAATACTGTATAAATAACAACAAATAAAGTATATGTACCATTAACCGCAACATGTAAGTGTAAAAAAAAACATGGTTTGTACATTTTCAGAATATGCTTTGTTGTATTTTTAAACAAATAAAACAATCAGAAGTTGTCTTTATGTTTAAGTTATCGTAATAATAATAATAATAATAATAATAAGATATTTTATTTTTAAAAAGCACTTTACATTGAGTAAACAACCTCAAAGTGCTTCTGTGTATTGAAAAAGTAAAAGTAAAAATATAATAAAAATAAAAACCAGAACAGCCTAATAGCTAGAACTAGTATGCATATATCTAAAAGAAGGCTTTTTAAAAGAGAAGGGTTTTTAAGCCTTTTTTTTAAAGCATTCACAGTCTGCGCTGCCCTCAGTTGGTCAGGGAGAGTGTTCCACATCGTGCTGTAATTTTACCACTCCGACCCACTTGGGAGTCGATGTTTATCCATGTGCACCCCCCCCACCCCCATCCCCCCCATCTAAAATGAGTTCGACACCCCGGCATCAGAGTAACAAGCTATGAACAGGAAATTAGCCGACAGATCTGCAATAGTCTAGAAAGAAAATATGTTGTATTTTCAAACAAATAAAACAACCTGAAGTTCTCTTTATTTCTAAGTTATCGTAATAATAATAATAATAGATTTTATTTGTAAAACGCACTTTACATTGAGTAAACAATCTCAAAGTGCTACAGTGTATTAAAAATAAATAAATAAAGAGATAATAACAATAAAAACTGGAACAGCCTAATAGCTAGAAATAATATGCATATATCTAAAAAAAAATGCTTTTTTAAAAAGAAGGGTTTTTAAGCCTTTTTTAAAAGCATTCACAGTCTGTGGCGCCCTGAGGTGGTCAAGGAGAGCGTTCGACATTGTGCCGTAATTTCATCAGTCCGGCCCACTTGGGAGTACATTTTTCTCCATTCGCCCCACCCATCTAAGGTGAATTTGACACCCCGACATCAGAGTAACAGGCTATGAACAGGAAATTAGCCGACAGATCTGCAATAGTTTAGAAAGAAAATAACCAACAACTAGTTAACGACATCTCCTTCCCGGTTAACATTCTTTGCAGACAGCAGGTGACAACTTTCAGCCTCAACGCCACTTGTCTGATCTGCTTTGAGAGGGACAAAAAAAAAGACAAAAGCCGCCTGAAGAAAAGAACACCATCTCTTGTAGTTTCTTTCTTTCAAACTGAATCCGTGGGTGCCGGGGCAACAAGAAAAGATGTCTACCATATTCGTTTCCCGCTACTTTCTACCGTCATTTTCTCCTTTGATGACATCATTAGGAGAGCGCCGCTGCCGGCCCGGGAACAAGTGAGAGAAGTGTATGACTTCCTCGCTTAAAAAAAAAGTTGTCGTTCTTTTTCGGGCGTTCATGTGACAAAATGAAGGTGAGCTACGCAGGATCGACTGGGACGGGATGGAATAAATCAGTGAGGGATGTTACATTTAACGAGTCACCACAAAGTATTGCATTAATCATGTATGAACGCAGATTAATCATGAAATGTTTTTCTTTATTTCTTTACGGGACTTTTTTGCAACCAAGGTCATTTGCAAATATTGCACTCTGCAAAAAGTCAGTGTCCAAAAACAAGAAGAAAAAAAAACAAATTAAGGGTATTTTATAGAACAAGAACATTTGGCTTGTCAACAATTTCCAAAACAGCTATCTTCAATTAACCTAAAAAAATTGCTTAAAATAAGTTTATTCTCACTAATAATGAGTGCACTTTTCTTTGTAAATAAAAAAATTAAAAAAAAGAGACCTTTTTGCTCAATATGTTGAAAAATAATCTTAAATTAAGCTCCTGTAGAACTTTATAGTGTCTGGCCTGGTTCTGTCAGTACTTTCAGTCCTTACACTGCAAAAAGTCAGTGTTCAAAAACAAGAAAAAGAAAAAAAATAGGGGTATTTTACTTTAATTAACCCAAATTATCTGCCAATAGAACAAGAAAATTTGGCTTGTCAGGACTTTCCAGAACAAATAAAATTAGATAACTTAAATGAGCCTAAAAAATAGCTTAAAATAAGTATATTCTCACAATAACAAGTGCACTTTTCTTGGTAGAAAAAAAAATATAAGACCTTTTTGCTCAATATGTCAAAAAATATTCTTAAATTAAGCAAAACGTCAGTCTTCAAAAACCAGAAAAAAAAATACAGAAATGAGGGTTATTTTATTTGAATTAAGCAAAATTATCTGCCAACAGAACAAGAACATTTAGCTCGTCAAGGCTTTCAATACAAATAAAATTAGCTAACTTCATTGAACCTAAAAAATAGCTTAAAATAAGTATACTCTCACTAATAACAAGTGCACTTTTCTTGGGAGAAAAAAAATGAGACCTTTTTGCTCAATATGTCAACAAATATTCTTAAATTAAGCAAAACGTCAGTCTTCAAAAACCAGAAAAAAAATACAGAAATGAGGGTTATTTTATTTGAATTAAGCAAAATTATCTGCCAATAGAACAAGAACATTTGGCTTGTCAGGACTTTCCAGAAAAAGTAAAATTTGCTAAAATCAATGAACCTAAAAAATAGCTTAAAATAAGTATATTCTCACTAATAACAAGTGCACTTTTCTTGGTAGGTAAAAAAATATAAGACCTTTTTGCTCAATATGTTGAAAAATATTCTTAAATTAAGCAAAACGTCAGTCTTCAAAAACCAGAAAAAAAAATACAGAAATGAGGGTTATTTTATTTGAATTAAGCAAAATCATCTGCCAATAGAACAAGAACATTTAGCTCATCAAGACTTTCCAAAACAAATAAAATTAGCTAACTTCAATGAACCTAAAAAATAGCTTAAAATAAGTATACTCTCACTAATAACAAGTGCACTTTTCTTGCTAGAAAAAAATAGACCTTTTTGCTCAATATGTCGAAAAATATTCTTAAATTAAGCAAAAAGCCAGTGTTAAAAACATGAAAAAAAATACAAAAATTATGGGTATATTACTTGAACTAAGAAACATTTTCTGCCAATAAAACAAGAACATTTAGCTCATCAAGACTTTCCAAAACAAATAAAATTAGCTAACTTCAATGAACCTAAAACATAGCTTAAAATAAGTATATTCTCACTAATAACAAGTGCACTTTTCTTGCTAGGAAAAAAAATATAAGACCTTTTTGCTCAATATGTCGAAAAATATTCTTAAATTAAGCAAAACGGCAGTGTTCAAAAACCAGAAAAAAAATACAGAAATGAGGGTTATTTTATTTGAATTAAGCAAAATTATCTGCCAATAGAACAAGAACATTTAGCTCATCAAGACTTTCCAAAACAAATAAAATTAGCTAACTTCAATGAACCTAAAAAATAGCTTAAAATAAGTATACTCTCACTAATAACAAGTGCACTTTTCTTGCTAGAAAAAAATAGACCTTTTTGCTCAATATGTCGAAAAATATTCTTAAATTAAGCAAAAAGCCAGTGTTAAAAACATGAAAAAAAATACAAAAATTATGGGTATATTACTTGAACTAAGAAACATTTTCTGCCAATAAAACAAGAACATTTAGCTCATCAAGACTTTCCAAAACAAATAAAATGAGCTAACTTCAATGAACCTAAAAAATAGCTTAAAATAAGTATATTCTCACTAATAACAAGTGCACTTTTCTTGGTAGGAAAAAAATAGACCTTTTTGCTCAATATGTCGAAAAATATTCTTAAATTAAGCAAAAAGCCAGTGTTAAAAACATGAAAAAAAACACAAAAATTATGGGTATACTACTTGAATTAAGAAACAATTTTTGCCAATAAAACAAGAACATTTAGCTCATTAAGACTTTCCAAAACAAATAAAATTAGCTAACTTCAATGAACCTAAAAAATAGCTTAAAATAAGTATATTCTCACTAATAACAAGTGCACTTTTCTTGGTAGGAAAAAAAATAAGAGACCTTTTTGTTCAATATGTTGAAAAATATTCTTAAATTAAGCAAAACGTCAGTCTTCAAAAACAAAAACATAAATACAGAAATGAGGGGTATTTTATTTGAATTACGCAAAATTATCTGCCAATAGAACAAGAACATTTGGCTTTTCAAGACTTTCCAAAACAAATACAATTAGCTAACTTCAATGAACCTAAAAAATAGCTTAAAATAAGTATATTCTCACTAATAACAAGTGCACTTTTCTTGAGAAAAAAATGAGACCTTTTGCTCAATATGTTGAAAAATATTCTTAAATTAAGCACCTGTAGAACTTTGTAGTGTCTGGCCTGGTTCTGTTAGTACTTTCAGTCCTTACACTGCAAAAAGTCAGTGATCAAAAACAAGAAAAAAAACAAAAAAAATAGGCGTATTTTACTTTAATTAATCAAAATTATCTGCCAATAGAACAAGAACATTTGGCTTGTCAGGACTTTCCAGAAAAAGTAAAATTTGCTAAAATCAATGAACCTAAAAAATAGCTTAAAATAAGTATATTCTCACTAATAACAAGTGCACTTTTCTTGGTAGGTATAAAAATATAAGACCTTTTTGCTCAATATGTTGAAAAATATTCTTAAATTAAGCAAAACGTCAGTCTTCAAAAACCAGGAAAAAAATACAGAAATGAGGGGTATTTTATTTCAATTAAGCAAAATTTTCTGCCAATAAAACAAGAACATTTAGCTCGTCAAGACTTTCCAAAACAAATAAAATGAGCTAACTTCAATAAACCTAAAAAATCGCTTAAAATAAGTATATTCTCACTAATAACAAGTGCACTTTTCTTGGTAGGAAAAAAAATATAAGACCTTTTTGCTCAATATGTCGAAAAATATTCTTAAATTAAGCAAAACGTCAGTGTTCAAAAACCAGAAAAAAAATACAGAAATGAGGGTTATTTTATTTGAATTAAGCAAAATTATCTGCCAATAGAACAAGAACATTTGGCTTTTCAAGACTTTCCAAAACAAATAAAATTAGCTAACTTCAATGAACCTAAAAATATCTTAAAATAAGTATATTCTCACTAATAACAAGTGCACTTTTCTTGGGAGAAAAAAAATGAGACCTTTTTGCTCAATATGTTGAAAAATATTCTTAAATTAAACAAAAAGCCAGTGTTAAAAACATGAAAAAAATACAAAAATTAGGGGTATTTTACTTGAACTAAGAAACATTTTCTGCCGATAAAACAAGAACATTTAGCTCGTCAAGACTTTCCAAAACAAATAAAATGAGCTACCTTCAATCAACCTAAAAAATAACAGTACAACCCTAGTGCTGACATTATTTCTTTTTTACTGATTGCAACAAAAAGAACGTTGATCAAATGGCGAAGACGTTGCGAATCGTCCCACCTGAGTGTGTGTTCTCCAAGGTGTGTATCACAGCTCATAACAACACCTTTTAGTCACCCAGGTGTGCTTTCACCTGGAGTCGGTTCCTCCAGCAGTAGAATGAAGGCCCCGCACCTCCTCTGACACGTAATGACCCTTCCTCACCCAGCTGGATCTCATCTGAAGCCCGGCCTGCACCACGCTCTGTTCCCACGCTAACCTGTGGCTGCCCCGCCGTTTGTCACAAGCCAGTTATTACCTCCGGAGCTGGTGGCCGTCTGCAGAAAGTAGTCGTGTGCACGTCTACATTTGCTGACAAAAAGAGGCTGTGCTGAGAATGCGAGGCGTCAAAACCTGCAAAAACTGACGACAGGTTCCACATATTTATGGGACGTCGTAAAAAATGGGTAGACATTAAGCAATTACGTATAAAATACTACACGGGCTAGCTCCATCCTATCTTGCCGATTGTATTGTACCATATGTCCCGGCAAGAAATCTGCCTTCAAAAGACTCCGGCTTATTAGTGATTCCTAAAGTAATAAAGTACTATCTAATCTATCTAAAGCCCAAAAAAAGTCTGCGGGCTATAGAGCGTTTTCCGTTCGGGCTCCAGTACTCTGGAATGCCCTCCCGGTAACAGTTCGAGATGCTACCTCAGTAGAAGCATTTAAGTCTCACCTTAAAACTCATCTGTATACTCTAGCCTTTAAATAGACCTCCTTTTTAGACCAGTTGATCTGCCGTTTCTTTTCTTTTTTCTCTCCGATGTCCCCCCCTCCCTTGTGGAGGGGGTCCGGTCCGATGACCATGGATGAAGTACTGGCTGTCCAGAGTCGAGACCCAGGATGGACCGCTCGCCTGTGTATCGGTTGGGGACATCTCTACGCTGCTGATCCGCCTCCGCTTGAGATGGTTTCCTGTGGACGGGACTCTCGCTGCTGTCTTGGATCCGCTTTGAACTGAACTCTCGCGGCTGTGTTGGAGCCACTATGGATTGAACTTTCACAGTATCATGTTAGACCCGCTCGACATCCATTGCTTTCGGTCCCCTAGAGGGGGGGGGGGGTTGCCCACATCTGAGGTCCTCTCCAAGGTTTCTCATAGTCAGCATTGTCACTGGCGTCCCACTGGATGTGAATTCTCCCTGCCCACTGGGTGTGAGTTTTCCTTGCCCTTTTGTGGGTTCTTCCGAGGATGTCGTAGTCGTAATGATTTGTGCAGTCCTTTGAGACATTTGTGATTTGGGGCTATATAAATAAACATTGATTGATTGATTGATTTCATTTCACTAAATCGGGGGTCGGCAACCCGCGGCTCTTTAGTGCTGCCCTAGTGGTTCTCTGGAGCTTTTTCAAAAATATATGACAAATGGAAAAAGATGAGAGGAAAAAAACGTATTTTTTGTTTTAATATAGTTTCTGTAGGAGTAACAAGATGACACAAACCTCCTTAATTGTTATAAAGCACACTGTGTTGTGATCCGATGGTCGGATCATCACATATTGTTGCTTTGTTCCTTGTCATATCACATTTTATAGTTTGACCTCCTTATTTCCTGTTTTGCTCTGTCACCATGGTTGCATATTATTTCCACCTGCTACTCTCAGTTCTCGCACACCTGTTTCTACCTTATATAAGCCTGCCCCTTTTCCTTCTTCTGTCTCGGGTCTTAGTTTGCTTTCATGCAACTGATGACGACTTGCTTTCCATCCTAGCTAGCTCTCGCGCTGCGTTTTGTTTATTCTAGCTCTCATGCTAATTGTTTGTTTTCCTTTTCTTGTGCCTTCGTGCCGAGTGTTGTGTTTATGTTCGTTTTCCTAGCTTCCATGCTAGCGCCATTTGTTTGCCATTTTTTGTCTAGCACCAGTATTTTTGTTCCTAGCCTTTTTATTAGTTGAATAAATCCTTTACATCTTACCTTACGCTGTGTTCTTGTCCGACGCCTCCCTGGAAGAACATATCCGGCATCGCTATGCCACACAAGTTTCACACACTGTTTATATTAAACATGCTTCACTGCTTCGAGTATTTGGCAAGTGCCGTTTAGTCCTACTAATTTTATCGGTCCTTGAACTCACCCTAGTTTGTTTACATACATAACTTTCTCCGACTTTCTAAGACATGTTTTATGCCACTTCTTTTTCCGTCTCATTTTGTCCACCAAACTTAAAGTTGTGCATGAATGCAAAAAGGTGAGTTTTGTTGATGTTATTGACTTGTGTGGAGTGCTAATCAGACATATTTGGTCACTGCATGACTGCAAGCTAATCGATGATAACATGCTATGTAGGCTAGTTATATATACATATTGCATCATTGTGCCTCATTTGTAGCTATATTTCAGCTCATTTGGTTTCCTTTAAGTCCTCTTAATTCAATTTATATCTCATGACACACTATCTGTATGGCTTTTATTTTTTTGTGTTTTTGTATTTTTGGTCCAATATGGCTCTTTCAACATTTTAGGTTGCCGACCCCTGGTCTATGTCTTCTCCAGGTTCAATACTAGGGTTGTCCGATAATATCGGACTGACGATATTAACGGCCGATAAATGCTTTAAAATGTAATATCGGAAAATATCAGTATCGGTTTCAAACAGTAAAGTAATGTCGCTGTGTACACGAATGTAGGGAGAAGTACAGAGCCAAAAAACCTTAAAAGCACTGCCTTTGCGTGCCGGCCCAGTGACATAATATCTACGGCTTTTCACACACACAAGTGAATGCAAAGCATACTTGGTCAACAGCCATAGAGGTCACACTGAGGGTGGCCGTATAAACAACTTTAACGCTGTTGCAAATGTGCGCCACACCGTGAACCCACACCAAAGCAAGAATGACAAACACATTTCGGGAGAACTTCCACACCGTAACACAACAGAACATATACCCAGAATCCCTTGCAGCACTAACTCTTCCGGGACGCCACTATATACACCCCCCGCTATCAAACACTTGTATGATAAAATATTGAAGAGATGTTTACCTTATACCAATAAACCATCAAACACTTTTATGTTAAAATACTGAACAAGTGTATGAGTTGTGAAGCATTAAAAGCCACAAAATGCAACGGGTCCATCATACCCACAAACACTGGCTGAGTAACAACAATATGAACATTACACAAGGGTTAAAGACCTTCTGCAAAAAAAAAAAGCTGGACAATGATCATCCCTATGCCAGCACTCTAGCGTTTTTAAGACTTTGCTGCAAAAATGTGAGAAAATCTGATGATAAAGAACTTAAAACGGAGCCTAGAGGAACACCACTGGTAGAACTGGTGAAGTTGAACAAATGACTACTGACTGCATCTGAGGTAAACAAGCTAAAGCAATACATCCAACAACAGGGGAACAACCTGCCAAAAAAGGAGAGGCCTTAAAGGGCCCCTTAATGAATGCTTCAGTTATGTAAATCACAGGTTTGAACTCCAGTCTTCTATGTTTACTACTAAGGTTAAAATGCCAGTCCAAGGACATGCTGGTGTGTCTACAGTGGTCCAAGTTCCTCTATCATACACTTTTATGTTAAAATGCTCAACAGATCTTTACCTTATCCCAATAAACATCTGTTCAATATTTTGACATAAAAGTGTTTGATTGTGAGGTATTAAAAGCCACAAAATGCAACAGGTCCATCAGACCCACAAACGCTGGCTGAGTAACAACAATATGAACCTTGCAAGGAAAATTTCTCTGTAAGTTTCCGCATCCCACAGGGATTCTTCTTTTGTGTTTCTGCACCTTGAGTTGCCACATAAGGTTGCAACATTGTTTGTCAACACTGTCTGCTCTCATTTTCTCGCACAATTGACCCTCTGATGTTCTGTGTACCTACGCTCTGTCCTCTTCCTGTCCAGGCCTGCTGTGTGTGTGTGTGTGTGTGTGTGTGTGTGTGTGTGTGTGTGTGTGTGTGTGTGTGTGTGTGTGTGTGTGTGTCCCCAGTGGACCCGAACATCTTATATGTGATACAAATGTTTAGGGGGGGGTATGGTGTTTGATCATTAAATATGTATTCTGATATATGTTCTTCACAGAAAATGAGCCAAATTCAGTGAGTCTCAGTTTGAAAAATTTATGAATTGTATAATTGTTCTTTTGATTAAAAAAAAATGAAAACGGGTCCCACATGTTAGGCTTGCCCCTGACAGTTTGTTTGTGTTTTAGTTTTTCCTCTGTGTGTGAGTAGTATTTCCTGTCTTTAGTTCTTGTCAGCGCTCTTATTTTGTCTGTTTCCTGTCTTTCTCCCTGAGTGCTGTGTCCCCTCAACTGCGGCTGATTGGCAACTGGCCACACCTGGTGTCAATCAGCCCGCTCCTATTTAGACCTGTCTTTACATCCAGTCTGGGCTGGATTATTGTATTGTATTGTCGCTCCTGTTGTGTCGGGTCGGGTTGTTACAGCGTAGCGGTAAGCTATATTTGGTAGCTGTTTATAGCTTACTGTCTTGTGTTCCCTGCTTCCAGTTTTGTTTATAGCCTGGTTCGTTATCTTCTAGCTCCCATGCTAGCTCTTTTAGTTTGTTATCCATCTTGTGCGCTCTTTTTCTTTGTACCCTTTTGTTTTGTTTTTTTGTAGTGTGTAAATTAAAACCATGTTTTCTCATTCAATGACCGCCACCATCTCTGCATCTTGGGGTTGGTCACAAACTAACTCTGACATCACAGACCCGAACACCACACAAGGGTTAAAAACCGAAGAGCGCCCCTGAATCTCTGACAAAATAAATAGACCAAAATTAAATGGCTACTGCAGAGGATGCTGGTTATAGAAAATTAAACTAATCCAATCCTTAGCGTCCTGGAAACGTGGACCCCAAGACAATTGTGTTCAATATCCCTGGTTTACGGACTCGGCGATGAAGTCCACTTTTGTCTTTCTATCAATGGGTCAGCACCCAAAGCACCGTACAGCTCGGAGTCACCATATGTGGAGACAAACACAGCTGCAGGCCACCTTGCTTGACTGCTTGTCAAAATAAAACGATAAGTCTCCAGTTGATTGATCACATGCCGGGTTTTTGTGATAACAGCTCAAATTTAGGCTTGTCGGTTAGAAAAAAAACCCAAGTGGAATTATAATGACAGAGGGCAAAATCCCTAGCCTCAGTCCCACACACGGCGCAGCATAAACATTACAGCACGAAACCTAAAGATAGTCCGTTCCTAAAACCACAAACACATGTACACATTTCAAGTGGCTGCAAAGTAGGTTTTCTATTTTCTTTAGTCCCTGTGTCCTCCCATTTCCGCTGTTCGTCTGTTTAAATTGAATACACACTAGGGTCCTATGGTACACTGGTTTTCGTATAGTACCCGCGTTACTAATGAATCAAAGTGGGTACTATACCGCCTCTAAAAAGTACCGGAGGAAGAGCTAAACATGCTTCACTACAGCTCACCGGCGTCACAATGTAAACAAATGCCATGGGAGCGTAAACAGGAACTAAAAGAGTCCAAAACTAACAGAAAATAACAAACAACATGATCCAGACCACCAATCATGACACACGGTGCCTTTCATCCATCCCAAAGAGCTCAGTAGCCTAGTTCAAAAAAATAAGTTTAACTTTTTTGTATTTTTTATTCTTGTTTTTGAACACTGGCTTTTTGCAGTGTAGAAATGTACCGAAAAGTATATAAAATACATTTTGGTACTGGTACCAAAATATCGGTATCGGGAAAACACTAATACAGACACACACACACACACACACACACACCTCCCACTTCCAAAGCTGCACGGTGTCATTCGGGGGGAACGCAGCTTGCTGCGGGGTTTGTTCTCCCGGGATGCAAACGGACTTTTCCGGACCAAGCGTGAAAGTAGGAACATATTTCAATTTTCACTATTAAATATGTACAAACAAAAGGGCGCACAAGGCGCAGGCGCAACTTAGCGCATGACAAAAAAAACTAACACTTGGGCAGAAACTATGGACATGATACAAAACTTGCTAAACTGTGGCATGAATAAACAAAACTTACTTGGCATACATGCAACGAACAATCGCATGAAAACAAGCCATACAGAGCAAGAATCTATTGCATGAACAGAGCAAATACAGAGTGATGTTGCCAAGCCGACTAACTGGCAAAAGCAGGCTTAAATAATAGTCTCAGATTAGAGCAGGTGTGTGATCCGGACACATGAGGCAGGTGAAACTAATGGGTCGTCATGGTAACTAAACAAGGGAGCGTAAACAGGAACTAAAAGAGTCAAAAACTAACAGAAAATAACAAACAACATGATCCAGACAACAGATCATCCATCCCAAAAAGTTCAGCGGCCTAGTTTAAATAAAATACCTCTAATTTTTTTGTATTTTTTATACTTTTTTTTTAACACTGGCTTTTTGCAGTGTAGAAAAGTACCGAAAAGTTTCGAAATACATTTTGGTACTGGTACCAAAATATTGGTATCGGGAAAACACTAATACACACACACACACACACACACACACACACACACACACACACACCTCCCACTTCCAAAGCTGCACGGTGTCAAAACGGGGGGAACGCAGCTAGCTGCGGGGTTTGTTCTCCCGGGATGCAAACGGACTATTCCGGACCAAGCGTGAAAGTAGGAACATATTTAATAATTCACTATTAAATATGTACAAACAAAAGGGCGCACAAGGCGTAGGCACAACTTAGCGCATGACACAAAAAACTAACACTTAAGCAGAAACTATGGACATGATACAAAACTCGCTAAACTGTGGCATGAATAAACAAAACTTACTTGGCATACATGTAACGAACAATCGCATGAAAACAAGCCATACAGAGCAAGAATCTATACAAAGTGACGTTGCCAGGCCGACTAACTGGCAAAAGCAGGCTTAAATAATAGTCTCAGATTAGAGCAGGTGCGTGATCCGGACACATGAGGCAGGTGAAACTAATGATTCGTCATGGTAACTAAACAAGGGAGTGTAAACAGGAACTAAAAGAGTCCAAAACTAACAGAAAATAACAAACAACATGATCCAGACCACAGATCATGACACACGGTGCTTCTCATCCATCCCAAAAAGCTCAGCAGCTGATCACAGCCTCT
The DNA here is from genome assembly GCF_033978795.1 of Nerophis ophidion. NCBI lineage: Eukaryota > Metazoa > Chordata > Actinopteri > Syngnathiformes > Syngnathidae > Nerophis > Nerophis ophidion. The sequence goes on from NC_084615.1 coordinate 79,249,194, forward strand.
CGGGCCCATGAATCCAATTCCCTCCAAGGGTCGCTTGTCCGTCCAAAAAGCCTCCCCGGTTCCCTTCCAACAAACTTTTGGACGGCGGCCGCAGAGTCAGAGAGGCTAAGGGTCACAGAGGAGGAGGACACAGCTGGTCGGATCATGACTGCGCGGCTCCGCCGGGTTTCAAAGGCGAGATGTGCATGACGAGGCTTGGCTCTGCTTCTTTGCATGCCTGCAGAGGCCGGGCGCACTGACGGCTGACGACACAAGTTGCTCAGGGACACGACCATTCAGACGAGACACGCATGCCCAGCCCTACGGATAATCCTGCGTGGACACCGGCTTTGATCAAACATCCTTGGAAACAGCAGCAACGCAACTTAGTTCAACGCAATTAAATTGTTTTTGGAAATATTCGACATTGTGTCATCCGGACCAAAGGGGAAGCGAAGCATCCAGACTGTTATTGACACAAAGATGAAAAGCCAGCATGTGTGATGGTATGGGGGTGTATTAGTGCCCAAGACATGGGTAACTTACACATGTGTGATGGTATGGGGGTGTATTAGTGAACAAGACATGGGTAACTTACACATGTGTGATGGTATGGGGGTGTATTAGTGAACAAGACATGGGTAACTTACACATGTGTGATGGTATGGGGGTGTATTAGTGCCCAAGACATGGGTAACTTACACATGTGTGATGGTATGGGGGTGTATTAGTGCCCAAGACATGGGTAACTTACACATGTGTGATGGTATGGGGGTGTATTAGTACCCAAGGCATGGGTAACTTACACATGTGTGATGGTATGGGGGTGTATTAGTGCCCAAGGCATGGGTAACTTACACATGTGTGATGGTATGGGGGTGTATTAGTGAACAAGACATGGGTAACTTACACATGTGTGATGGTATGGGGGTGTATTAGTGCCCAAGACATGGGTAACTTACACATGTGTGATGGTATGGGGGTGCATTAGTGCCCAAGGCATGGGTAACTTACACATGTGTGATGGTATGGGGGTGTATTAGTGCCCAAGACATGGGTAACTTACACATGTGTGATGGTATGGGGGTGCATTAGTGCCCAAGGCATGGGTAACTTACACATGTGTGATGGTATGGGGGTGTATTAGTGAACAAGACATGGGTAACTTACACATGTGTGATGGTATGTGGGTGTATTAGTGCCCAAGACATGGGTAACTTACACATGTGTGATGGTATGGGGGTGTATTAGTGAACAAGACATGGGTAACTTACACATGTGTGATGGTATGGGGGTGTATTAGTGAACAAGACATGGGTAACTTACACATGTGTGATGGTATGGGGGTGTATTAGTGCCCAAGACATGGGTAACTTACACATGTGTGATGGTATGGGGGTGTATTAGTGAACAAGACATGGGTAACTTACACATGTGTGATGGTATGGGGGTGTATTAGTGAACAAGACATGGGTAACTTACACATGTGTGATGGTATGGGGGTGTATTAGTGCCCAAGACATGGGTAACTTACACATGTGTGATGGTATGGGGGTGTATTAGTGAACAAGACATGGGTAACTTACACATGTGTGATGGTATGGGGGTGTATTAGTGAACAAGACATGGGTAACTTACACATGTGTGATGGTATGGGGGTGTATTAGTGAACAAGACATGGGTAACTTACACATGTGTGATGGTATGGGGGTGTATTAGTGCCCAAGACATGGGTAACTTACACATGTGTGATGGTATGGGGGTGTATTAGTGAACAAGACATGGGTAACTTACACATGTGTGATGGTATGGGGGTGTATTAGTGAACAAGACATGGGTAACTTACACATGTGTGATGGTATGGGGGTGTATTAGTGAACAAGACATGGGTAACTTACACATGTGTGATGGTATGGGGGTGTATTAGTGAACAAGACATGGGTAACTTACACATGTGTGATGGTATGGGGGTGTATTAGTGCCCAAGACATGGGTAACTTACACATGTGTGATGGTATGGGGGTGTATTAGTGAACAAGACATGGGTAACTTACACATGTGTGATGGTATGGGGGTGTATTAGTGAACAAGACATAGGTAACTTACACATGTGTGATGGTATGGGGGTGCATTAGTGCCCAAGGCATGGGTAACTTACACATGTGTGATGGTATGGGGGTGTATTAGTGCCCAAGGCATGGGTAACTTACACATGTGTGATGGTATGGGGGTGTATTAGTGAACAAGACATAGGTAACTTACACATGTGTGATGGTATGGGGGTGTATTAGTGAACAAGACATGGGTAACTTACACATGTGTGATGGTATGGGGGTGTATTAGTGAACAAGACATGGGTAACTTACACATGTGTGATGGTATGGGGGTGTATTAGTGAACAAGACATGGGTAACTTACACATGTGTGATGGTATGGGGGTGTATTAGTGAACAAGACATGGGTAACTTACACATGTGTGATGGTATGGGGGTGTATTAGTGAACAAGACATGGGTAACTTACACATGTGTGATGGTATGGGGGTGTATTAGTGCCCAAGACATGGGTAACTTACACATGTGTGATGGTATGGGGGTGTATTAGTGAACAAGACATGGGTAACTTACACATGTGTGATGGTATGGGGGTGTATTAGTGAACAAGACATGGGTAACTTACACATGTGTGATGGTATGGGGGTGTATTAGTGCCCAAGGCATGGGTAACTTACACATGTGTGATGGTATGGGGGTGCATTAGTGAACAAGGCATGGGTAACTTACACATCTGTGAAGGCACCATTAATGCTGAAAGGTACATACAGGTTTTGGAACAACATATGTTGTCATCCACGCAATGTTATCATGGACGCCCCTGCTTATTTCAGCAAGACAATGCCAAACCACTTGTTACAACAGCGTGGTTTCGTAGTAAAAGAGTGTGGGTACTTTTTCTGGCCCGCCTGCAGTCCAGACCTGTCTCCCATGGAAAATGTGTGGCGCATTATGAAGCGTAAAGTACGACAGCGGAGACCCCGGACTGTTGAACGACTGAAGCTCTACATCAGGGGTGTCCAAAGTGTGGCCCGCAGGTATTTTTTTAACGGCCCCACGGCACATTTTAAAAATACGATTGAAAAAATGTTTAAGCGTAAAAACTGAAATTAAAGAGCAAACGGGTGAAATGTAACAAGAAAATGTTGCAATGTTTACTCTAATAACAATAACAAAAAATAATAATGAATCAAAATCAATAATGTCCATCCATCCATCCATCCATCATCTTCCGCTTATCCGAGGTCAGGTCGCGGGGGCAACAGCCTAAGCAGGGAAACCCAGACTTCCCTCTCCCCAGCCACTTCGTCTAGCTCTTCCCAGGGGATCCCGAGGCGTTCCCAGGCCATTATGACTTATTGACCTATTCAAGGCTCCAATTACGTCACGTTAAATTTTCCACTTTGAGATATTTTGGGGGGAAAATCTTGCTTATTTTGTGTTTGCCATATAAAAAAACTGAGCTGTTTTTTTTAAAGAAGGGCCTAAAATGAACAAACAAAAAACATCAACAATAAAACTTATAATTGAAGGATAGGTCTGAAGTTCATCTGGAGATTATTGTATTAAAAGTAAAGAGTAAAAAAATGTTTAATTTATTTTTTAACACTTTAATGAGTTAAACCCTTTTGGATCCCCAATCATTTTAGTGTGATTTTTTTTTAAGTGTCATTGCTCAAAAAATAATAAAAAATGAAAATAGATGCTGTTATTAGTTATTGACTTTTTTAATGCTCCAATTATTATAAAATCTCAAATATTCCGCTTAAAAATATATTGGGTGATAATATTGCATATTTTGTGGGGGGTTTTTTCATCAAAAAACAGGGTTTTCTTTGACAAAAAGAGCATACAACTTAAATTTTAAAATCATTATATTGACAGTTGGACCTAATGTTGATTTAGAGATTTAAAACTTGAATAATAATAAAAAAAATAATACTGAATAATGACACATTTTTTGTATTTTTTTTACCAAAACCGTTTGGGGTCCCTGAGATAAAGTCTGAGTGGAGGCTGAAATGTATATTTTTTATACATATATTGTATTATTATTTTTTAAATGAAAAATATCAGAATGGCCCCCACTTGCTTTGATTTTTTAGTGTGCGGCCCTCAGTGGATAAAATTTGGACACCCCTGCTCTACATAAAACAAGAATGGGAAAGAAATCCACTTTCAAAGCTTCAACAATTAGTTTCCTCAGTTCCCAAACGTTTATTGAGTGTTGTTAAAAGAAAAGGTGATGTAACACAGTGGTGAACATGCCCTTTCCCAACTACTTTGGCACGTGTTGCAGCCATGAAATTCTAAGTTAAAAATTATTTGTAGTGCATTCAACTGAATATGGTTGAGAAGGATTTGCAAATCATTGTATTCTGTTTATATTTACATCGAACACAATTTCCCAACTCATATGGAAACGGGGTCTGCAGGTTGTGAAGTGCTTCAAAAGGCTCGCAGAGATAAGTCCTCCCGTTTAAAAGCGTACCTGCAGCTATTTATTATTAAGTGTGATCACATATTCTTTTATTGCAGTGCTAAGTGCAGTCGAAGCTTTTAAGATGCCCACGCTGCCAATAGGAAATGACGGCCCGGGCGATGACAGAGCAAAGTATCGTGTGCTTCAAACGTCCGCCTTGCCAAAGCGGGGCCGTCAGCCGCTTGACAAGCTCATCTGTTATCCCGATCGAACTGCGCTTTGACAGTCGCCTTTCCTCCAAATTGCCGACGGGACGGCAGGCCGTGGCAAGCAGCGGCAATGAGCTGCCGCTGGCTGGTGTCACGCTGAACGGGCATGTCGGGTCTGTGTTGTCCTGGCTCCCTGCCTGCTCCCTCCTTCCCTCCCCGCCGTCTGCAGCCCTAAACGGATCCAGTTGCCTCTGCTCGACTCTAATGGTGGGCTGGGCCGGCGGACTAATGAGCAAATCTCCTGCTGAGGGGGGGGTCTCCTTCTCGCAACCTCGTATATTTACTCAACACATCACTTGGCACTTCTTGCATCCTCCGTGGCTGCAGCTCCAATACCAATAAATACTTCTGACGGCCTCGATCAAACCTGGGCATGATCATCTTTGTGCAGACTGCACATAGCAAAAAAAACATATCAGATGTCTTAAATACAACATCAAAATGTTCAAATATATCAGGAGTTTGTTAAAACTGGAGGCATCCATCCATCCATCCATCTTCTTCCGCTTATCCGAGGTCGGGTCGCAGAGGCAGCAGCCTAAGCAGGGAAGCCCAAACTATCCTCTCCCCAGCCACTTCGTCCAGCTCCTCCCGGGGCCTTCCCAGGCCAGTCGAGAGTGATAGTCTACCCAACGTGTCCTGGGTCTTCCCCGTGGCCTCTTGCCGGTCGGACGTGCCCAAAACACCTCCCTCGGGAGGCATTCGGGTGCCACCTGATGTCCTTTAGTTCGAGCTACCCCCGGATGACAGAGCTCCTCACCCGATCTCTAAGGGAGAGCGCCGCCACCCGGCGGAGTATTTCGGCCGCTTCTATTTGATCTTATCCTTTCGGTCATAACCCAAAGCTCATGACCATATTCTGGGATGTTAGTGAGGTGTGATCTGGGGCGGAGGTCTAAAAGTAACCGGACTAGCTTATTCTGGGATGTTTGGAGTCTAGATTTCAGGGTTCTGGAGGTGCTCAAATCTAGACTCCAAACATCCCAGAATAAGCTAGTCCGGTTACTTTTAGATCTCCACACCAGATCACACCTCAATCCAACCCACCTCAGGGTGGAGGACAGAGTCAAACAACTTGCACTGAGCCTAGTCTATAAAATCCGCTACACCTCCTTGATACCGAAGTACATGTCAAACTACTTCCTTAACGTAAATGACCGCCACAACCACAACACCAGGGGGAGCTCCACAAACCACGTTAAACCCAGATTCCGATCTAACAAAGGTCTTAACTCATTCTCTTTCTATGCCACATCAATGTGGAATGCACTCCCAACAGGTATAAAAATAAGTGCATCTCTATATTCCTTCAAAAGTGCTCTAAAACAACACCTCCAGGCCACTTCAACACTTTACTAATACCCTCCTCCATTCACATCCCATCTCCCTGGATTATAAACAACTCAAATGTACTTCTAATGTATATACTTGTTCTTATGCTATGTGAACTCACTATGTTCTCTGCTGGCTGTACATATCCTACTAAATAAGACCTACACTGTTTCATTGTCCACATTTCTCTGTTGATGCAATTGTTGATGACTGAAGTACTGATATCAACCAAAGCTCCTCATCCCACCCCCCGGATTGTAAATAATGTCAATAATTCAATGTATATACTATGATGATTAACTTGTGTGATGACTGTATTATGTTGATAGTATATATTTGTACCATGAATTGATTAACGTGGACCCCGACTTAAACAAGTTGAAAAACTTGTTGGGGTGTTAACATTTAGTGGTCGATTGTACGGAATTGGTACTGTACTGTGCAATCTACTAATAAAAGTATCAATCAATCAAAATCACCCGGTGTGGTTGCGGCATTTTCAGACTGGTAAGTTTGAATCAAAGCATCTTTTTTTCAGTTAAACACGTAGCAGTCAGTGAGCTGTTAGCGTTAGCCTAGCCTATCAGCAGGCAAGAAAAACCATACAGTATTTTGGAAAAAGCATTATTTTATTTACTTTTAGTCATGGCTATGCACAAAAAATAAATAAGTATTTTTTTGTAGACATCAAAGTATTTAAAAGTAATAGAGGGTTGTTGTTTTTTTTCGGGGAAACCTGCCAAAGAAACGAGGCAATGGGGTCACCTCACGCATCTCGGTTTGTCTCGGTACAGTCTCTTCGTTGTTTTGATTTTGTACAATTTGCCATATACATGCTACAGATAAGCATTAGCGATTTTAAATGGTGATTTCAACACCTCCAAATTTGGTAATGAAAACTCCATTCAAAATGCACATTACAATGGAACAGCTGGTGTGTAATAAGTAAAAACAACAAAAGACAAGACCGGCACAGTTAACTTAATGGCAAAGACTACTTTCTGGCAAAGGCAACACACTGTAGCCTATACAACTCACGCGTTTTGGGCACATAAAAGATGAAAGACGTATTTTGTGCGCAACTTGAACAATGGAAAATGTGCCTTAATAGACTTTGCATCCTGAAATTCTTCACCAGTGTTAAAACTGACTCCGTAGACAAAATTCAGACAAATTTAGCAGCATTTTTATTTGTATTAAATGTGTGGTTCATTGAACCTGCTCTATGCTCGTATGGGTTGATTCCACCATGTTTTTTTTGGTTTTTTTCCCAGGTAGCGAGAATAGGGTAGTTTGTCTCGGTACAGTCCAGGGTTTCCCACACATTCATTTATTTGTGGCGGCCCGCCACGAAAGAATTACGGCCACCACAAATAAAAAAAATGTAAATAAAAAATGTATTTAAAAAAAAAAAACCAAAAAAACATTTTTTTTTTTGACTCACTCTACCGCTCATGAAAGCAATGGGACTCTGTCTGTGAATGGAGCTTGTAGTTACATATTATATAAATATGTAAATATTAAACAAATATGTACATAAAGTGTTGTAATTATATTCCAACTCCGCGTTCTTCTTGGTCATCGCCGCCGCCGCTGCCAATATCTTTGTTACGCCGCATGTCACGTCAAGTTGCAAAATCAGCCGGCTCACACACTTAGTAAGCTGCACTCAGAACAACAAAAAAAACCACACTCAAACGTACAGTGAGGTTCCACTTTTCAAAATATGTTCACTCAATCCTAATTTACATTGGATTTGCCATAAACATGCTACAGATTAGCATTAGTGATTTTTTTCATAGCGATTTCAACACCTCTAAATTTGGTAATGAAAACTCCAAACAAAATGCACGTTATAATTGAACAGCTGGTGTGTAATAAGTAAACAACAAAAGACACGACCGGCACAGTTAACTTAATGGCAAAGACTACTTTCTGGCTACGGCATCACACTGTAGCCTATACACTACTGCCGTCTAACGTCTTGGAATTTCAACTGCATGTAAAGTCTACTATATAGCACAATATTGATTCACGTACAGTCAAACATTGCCATATTTCAATATCTTTGTTACGCCGCATGTCACGTCAAGTTGCAAAATCAGCCAGCTCACACACTTGGTAATCAGCACTCAGAAAAAAAAAAAAAAACACTCAAACGTACAGTGAGGTTCTACTTTTAAAAATATGCTCAATCAATCCTAATTTACATTGGATTTGCCATAAACATGCTACAGATTAGTAGTGATTTTTTTCATGGCAATTTCAACACCTCTAAATTTGGTGATGAAAACTCCAATTAAAATGCATGTTACAATCAAACAGCTGGTGTGTGATATGAAAAAAAACAAAAGACAAGACCGGCACAGTTAACTTAATGGCAAGGACTACTTTCTGGCTAAGGCAACACACTGTAGCCTATACACTACTGCCGTCTAACGTCTTGGAATTTCAACTGCATGTAAAGTCTACTATATAGCAGAGTATGGATTCACGTACAGTCAAACATTGCCATATTTCAATATCTTTGTTACGCCGCATGTCACGTCGAGTTGCAAAATCAGCCGGCTCACACACTTGGTAAGCAGCACTCAGAACAAAAAAGTATTAGCGATTTTACATGGCGATTTCAACACCTCCAAATTTGGTAATGAAAACTCCAGTCAAAATGCATGTGACAATCAAACAGCTGGTGTGTAATATGAAAAAAAACAAAAGACACGACCGGCACAGTTAACTTAATGGCAAAGACTACTTTCTGGCTAAGGCAACATATTGTAGCCTATACACTACTGCCGTCTAACGTCTTGGAATTTCAACTGCATGTAAAGTCTACTATATAGCACAGTATTGAATCACGTACTTCCAAACATTGCCATATTTCAATATCTTTGTTACGCCGCATGTCACGTCAAGTTGCAAAATCAGCACTCAGAACAACAAAAAAAAACACACTCAAACGTACAGTGAGGTTCCACTTTTCAAAATATGTTCAATCAATCCTAATTTACATTGGATTTGCCATAAACATGCTACAGATTAGCATTAGTGATTTTTTTCATGGCGATTTCAACACCTCTAAATTTGGTAATGAAAACTCCAATAAAAATGCATGTTACAATCAAACAGCTGGTGTGTAATAAGTAAACAACAAAAGACACAGTTAACTTAATGGCAAAGACTACTTTCTGGCTAAGGCAACACACTGTAGCCTATACACTACTGCCGTCTAACGTCTTGGAATTTCAACTGCATGTAAAGTCTACTATATAGCAGAGTATGGAACGTCAAGTTGCAAAATCAACCGGCTCACACACTTGGTAAGCAGCACTCAGAACAAAAAAAAAAAATACACTCAAACGTACAGTGAGGTTCCACTTTTCAAAATATGCTCAATCAGTCCTAATTTACATTGGATTTGCCATAAACATGCTACAGATAACATAATGGCAAAGACTACTTTTTGGCTAAGGCAACATACTGCAGCCTATACACTACTGACGTCTAACGTCTTGGAATTTCAACTGCAATGAAAGTCTACTATATAGCACAGTATTGATTCACGTACAGTCATATTTCAATATTTTTGTTACGCCGCATGTCACGTCAAGTTACAAAATCAGCCGGCTCACACAGTTGGTAAGCAGCACTCAGAACAAAAAAGTATTAGTGATTTTACATGGCATTTTCAACACCTCCAAATTTGGTAATGAAAACCCCAATCAAAATGCACGTTAAAATCAAACAGCTGGTGTGTAATAAGTAAACAACAAAAAACAAGACCGTTAACTTAATGGCAAAGACTACTTTCTGGCGAAAGCAACACACTAACATATACACTACTGCCATCTAACATCTTGGAATTTCAACAGCATATAAAGTCTACTATACAGCACAGTATTGATTCATGTACAGTCAAACATTGCCATATTTCAATATCTTTGTTACGCCGCATCTCACGTCAAGTTGCAAAATCAGTCATTGGTCTTTTTTAACTTTTCAAACTTGATGGATACAAACACAGTTCATCAGCATTAAAGCTAAGGACAGAAAAAACTTTCAAATGGTCCAAATTCCAACATGAGGGCCAAAACACTTCCAGTGCACCTCTGAAAGACTTTATGACTTTGCTCAAAGCGAACTCTCCTCTCCTTGACAAACCTCCAGAAGCCTGCCGAGGAGCAGCCAGAACAAGTGGCTTGTAAATATTATGAATCGCCAGCTGCCGCGATCGGCCCTCCCGCTACCAGCGGGACCACGTTTGCAGAGCGGCCGGAGGTCTACTCACCAGGCCGTCACAGTTGCTGAGGGCCACGGTGGCCCCCGGCGCGTCGCTGATGTCCCCCACGTACAAGCAGTCGTCCTGCAGCCTCTCAAAGTGCCGGGTGCTGCCGTCGTCGTCACGCCACTCGATCTTGGCTCCGGGGGCCACCAGCCCGGCGTTGTGGCGCAGGCGCAGGTGGAGCTCCCGGCCGAAGACGGTGACGTTGTAGTAGAGCTTCTCGAGCCCGCTTGGTCCTTCCCACTCTTCATTGCCTCCTCCTACCTCCCTCTTCTGGCGCCTACGGGGCTGCCCTCCTGACGCCCGGCCCGCCGAGACGGCGTGCGACAGGAAGCGGCCCTCCGCGTCCACACTCATCGGCCTTGCCAGTCCATACTCCCCCAGGACGTGCTGCAGGGAGTCTGGCGGCGGCACAAAATGAGAGGTGCAGAGGTGGGGGGGGGAGAAAAAAAGGCATTAAAAAATGTGGAGCATGTCGAGGAATGTGGTCTTCCTTCCAAGATGTGTCACGTGGTGAGTAATAATAAACGAAAGGGAATAAAAGGACACACGGCCCCACCCTCATGACCCCGTGCAGGGAAGCAGACGGCATGTTGGGAATCCAGCGTTCTGACACCTTCTGTGCCCTTCCGCCATCAACAGGGGTGATCGAGGTGCAAACTGTGGAGGGCTTTTTGGTTTGGTTTTTTTCCTTCGCTGTCAGTCTGCTCGAGCTGAGAAAATATCTTTCTGGTAACACTTTAGTATGGGGAACATAATGAACATTAATTAGTTGCTTATTATCATGCAATTTAGTAACATATTGGCTCTTAATTAGTCATTGTTAAGTACTTATTAATGCCTCATTCTGCATGACCTCATTATGCAATAAGTAAGTCATTAACTAAGAACCTCAGACTTATTGCTTATTAGTAACCATAACCCTAAAATGTTCCCCTAGTGTACAAATAGTCCATTTTGTTATATCCACTATGGACTGGACTCTCTCACTATTATGTTAGATCCACTATGGACTGAACTCTCACTATTATGTTGGATCCACTATGGACTGGACTCTCACTATTATGTTAGATCCACTATGGACTGGACTCTCTCTTTTATGTAAGATCCACTATGGACTGGACTCTCACTATTATGTTAGATCCACTATGGACTGGACTCACACTATTATGTTAGATCCTCTATGGACTGGACCTTCTCTATTATGTAAGATCCACTATGGACTGGACTCTCTCTTTTATGTAAGATCCACTATGGACTGGACTCTCACTATTATGTTAGATCCACTATGGACTGGACTCTCACTATTATTTTAGATCCAATATGGACTGGACTCCCACTATTATGTTGGATCCACAATGGACTGGACTCTCACAATTATGTTAGATCCACTATGGACTGGACTCTCACAATTATGTTAGATCCACTATGGACTGGACTCTCACTATTATGTTAGATCCACTATGGACTGGACTCCCACTATTATGTTGGATCCACTATGGACAGGACTCTCACAATATTATGTTAGATCCACTATGGACTGGTTTCTCACATTATGTTAGATCCACTATGGACTGGACTCTCACACTATTATGTTAGATCCATTATGGACTGGACTCTCACTATTATGTTAGATCCACTATGGACTGGACTCTCACAATTAGGTTGGATCCACTATGGACTGGACTCACACAATTATGTTAGATCCAATATGGACTGGACTGTCACTATTATGTTAGATCCACTATGGACTGGACTCCCACTATTATGTTGGATCCACAATGGACTGGACTCTCACAATTATGTTAAATCCACTATGGACTGGACTCTCACAATTATGTTGGATCCACTATGGACTGGACTCTCACTATTATGTTAGATCCACTATGGACTGGACGCCCACTGTTATGTTGGATCCACTATGGATAGGACTCTCACAATATTATGTTAGATCCACTATGGACTGGTTTCTCACATTATGTTAGATCCACTATGGACTGGACTCTCACACTATTATGTTAGATCCATTATGGACTGGACTCTCACTATTATGTTAGATCCACTATGGACTGGGCTCTCACAATTAGGTTAGATCCACTATGGTCTGGACTCACACAATTAGGTTAGATCCACTATGGACTGGACTCACACTATTATGTTAGATCCTCTATGGACTGGACCTTCTCTATTATGTAAGATCCACTATGGACTGGACTCCCTCTTTTTTGTAAGATCCACTATGGACTGGACTCTCACTATTATGTTAGATCCACTATGGACTTGACTCTGGACTATGGACTATGTACAAATAATTTCTGGTAACACTTTAGTATGGGAAACACATATTCAACATTAATTAGTTGCTTATTATCATGCAATTTAGTAACATATTGGCTCTTAATTAGTCATTGTTAAGTACTTAACAATGCGTTATTTTGCACAGCCTTATTATACAACCATACCTAACTCTAACCAAATAACTCTAAATGAAGTATTTGTTACTTACAATATGTCCCCCATACTTAAGTGTCACCTTATTATTTTTATTTTTGATTGAAAATGAACACCAATGAGTTGACTGACAAACATTATCACAGAATTCATTAGGAAAGTATAAAAATAATGACAAATAGAGGTAGAATACTATTAACCCCAACATGTAAGTGTAAAAAAACAACAGCATTATGATTTGTACATTTTTTCTGGATGTGCTTGTTCAATTTTTTTAAAAAGAAAACAATCTGAAGTTGTCTTTATATTTAAGTTATCGTGCCGTGATTTTACTGGTCCGGCCCACTCGGGAGTAGATTTTCCCCCATCTAAAAATGAGTTTGACACCCCTGTTGTAAAAGTTTCACATCAACAATATGATTTGACAGGACAAAAAATAAATAAAATAAAAAATAATAATAATGAAAATTTAAAAAAAGCTAAAGCGAAAAAAAGCCATCTGTCAAAACGCAGTCTGCTCATTAAAAAATTCGAAACGTGCACAGTTTTGCATGAAGCGGTGTTTTTTCCACGCGCACGTGACAGTGGCGTGTTTTGGGGGGGGGGGGGGCTGCCTGACCCGCGCACACCTGTCGATATGCATGCACTGTTTAAAAAAAATAAAAAAGTTTGCAGGGTGACAACAACATGTCGGAGACTGATCCGCTAATACAGTATTTCCTTGAATTGCCGCCGGGCTTATAGTATGTGCCTGCCTTGAATGACTCGCAAAATAATTAGCGCATTATTATTAGTATTACCGCCGGGTCAATCTCCTGACATTTCCCCTGTCATCATTCTCAAAATAAAGGAGGCTGATTTCAATACCGGTAATTTGGAATCGCATAAAGGGAAGAAGATTAAGAGCTATTCAGTAGGATTTAAGGTCCAAGCTATTTAATATGCTAAAAAGAACAGTAAGCAGCTATGTTTTATTAATATACCTGTGGAGACGACGGTCCGACAGACAGGCAGGGCACTCTGGAGCCCGGCCCAAGATGGCGGCGAGGAGACGGCAAGCGAGCGGAGAGGAGGAGCGGAAGAGTGACCTGGACTTAGGTTTTATTGTATAATAAACAAAGTCAAACTGCTCAAGCCATGTCCTTCCTTGGTGGTCCTGGGAACCCACAAGACGACAACAGCTTGAGATCGTCACAATACCGTAGCTGCGTCTGTCAAATATGAGTCATTAAATGACTCCTGCTTTCTGGTGGTAGAGGGCGCTAGTGATCCTTCTTGCGACTACTCGGCTGCAGAAGAAGTGAAATGAGTGATGTGATATGTGCTGGGACGGATATGACGGACCTTTTAGGATGTAACACTCCTATGCGGCATAGCTCAGTTGGTAGAGTGGCCGTGCCAGCAACTTGAGGGTTGCAGGTTCGATTCCCGCTTCTGCCATCCTAGTCACTGCCGTTGTGTCCTTGGGCAAGACACTTTACCCACCTGCTCCCAGTGCCACCCACACTGCTTTAAATGTAACTTAGATATTGGGTTTCACTATGTAAAGCGCTTTGAGTCACTAGAGAAAAAGCGCTATATAAATATAATTCACTTCACAAAAATTCACTTCACTATGCTGGCTATGTAAACAACCGGGCTGAAATAAAGCATGTTCCAGTCCTAAATACCCAGTGTATTATTCATACAATATAACACTTCATGGTGGCAGGGGTGGGATAAAGAGATCACTCACGCAGCAGAACGGGAAGGGGAGTTGTCCGAGGATAATTCTGTCGTCGCCCGCACTTTAGGAGCCAAGTTAACTGATAGCAGCGGTCTGATAGCAGTTTTCTAAACTGGACTTTCAATGGAAGCAGGAGGTAATAAAGGAAGATCTCCATCGAGACAGAGAGACTTTTAAAAATGAAGAAAGATAAGGAAGACTTCTATACACAAGTTATCCATGCTTTTGATCAGAAGGAGCTGCGCATGGACTTCATCCATTCATCCATTTTCTACCGCTTATTCTCTTTTGGGGTTGCTGGCGCCTATCTCAGCTACAATCGGGCGGAGTGAAGTGAAGTGAATTATATTTATATAGCGCTTTTTCTCTAGTGACTCAAAGCGCTTTACATAGTGAAACCCAATATCTAAGTTACATTTAAAGCAGTGTGGGTGGCACTGGGAGCAGGTGGGTAAAGTGTCTTGCCCAAGGACACAACGGCAGTGATGGAAGGCGCGATACACCCTGGACAAGTAGCCACCTCATCGCAGGGCCAACACATATAGACAGACAACCGACTTCATTTAGGGGCGGTATAGCTCGGTTGGTAGAGTGGCCGTGCCAGCAACTTGAGGGTTGCAGGTTTGATTCCCACTTCCGCCATCCTAGTCACTGCTGTTGTGTCCTTGGGCAAGACACTTTACCCACCTGCTCCCAGTGCCACCCACACTGGTTTAAATGTAACTTAGATATTGGGTTTCACTATGTAAAGCGCTTTGAGTCACTAGAGAAAAAGCGCTATATAAATATAATTCAATTCAATAATTCAATTCAAAAATAAAAGTAAGACCATCCATCCATCCATTTCCTACCGCTTATTCCCTTTTGGGGTCGCGGGGGGCGCTGGCGCCTATCTCAGCAACAATCGGGCGGAAGGCGGGGTACACCCTGGACAAGTCGCCACCTCATCGCAGGGCCAACACAGATAGACAGACAACATTCACACACTAGGGACCATTTAGTGTTGCCAATCAACCTATCCCCAGGTGCATGTCTTTGGAGGTGGGAGGAAGCCGGAGTAGAACCCACGCATTCACGGGGAGAACATGCAAACTCCACACAGAAAGATCCCGAGCCTGGATTTGAACCCAGGACTGCAGGACCTCCGTATTGTGAGGCAGACGCACTAACCCCTCTTCCACCGTGAGGCCCAAGTAAGACCATAATAACTTTTTTTTATTTGTTTTTTATTAAATGTGCTTTCCATGATTGTATCCTTACATCACACTCAAATTGTTACTACATGCCTTTGGCAAGTGCCGGAGTGAGAAGAGGGTTGAAAATAATTAGCACATGCTTATTTTTACCGCCTGCCTTTGGTAAGTGCAGGAGTGAGAAGAGGTTTTCAATTAAATAGCGCCCGGGCGGCAATTCAAGGAAATACGGTAGTTGGATCGATACGCTGACATCCGACTCCTGCGTCCTGTGACGGATCGATACATGACGATTCCTCTCAGGGTTATTTCCCCGTTTTTTTTTTCTTGGCAAATCAACATTTAATTGCAAAGTCAGAAGCAGGACATGCAAAAGTTGCACACAAAAAAAAAAGCCCCATGGAGGTTACTTTCCAAAGTGGACTCCCCCTGCTCCCCTCCCCGGGTGACAGATGCGCATGAGCGGACATACATCAACACAAACACCGGCCATGCTGCCGCCGTACGTACCGACGCTACTGGCGATGTAAAGGCCGCTGGCGTGCAGCAGGAAGGCCGGTAGAAAGATCAGGACAGTAAATCCAGGCGAGAGACCCATGGCAGCTCCGAACTGCGCAGGTGAGAGAGTGGGACTCTGGGCTCCAGTGTGGTGAAGTTCCCCCGCCTGGCGCGACCAGCCACGCCACGACAGCAACAACAGCAGCCCGCAACAAGACTGCCAAGAGAGCCGGGAGACACCGAGCTCTCCTCCAGTCTCTCTCTCTCTCTCTCTCTCTCTCTCTCTCTCTCTCTCTCTCTCTCTCCCACAACTCCCGTCCTCCATTAAACAGGAACACACACACAGGTGTGTTGGTGCCCCCCCCCCCCTTCCATATTTAATCAGATAATCAATGACGTTGCATATTTAAATACTTTATTTATTTTTTTATTTTTTGTTTAGTCTTCAGTAGTTGTCCACCCCCGACTGAAAAAAAAAAACTGCAGTGTGTAAACTTTGAGTATCTTGTGTAAAAGAGGTGAAACAGCGCCCCGTGTGGTTGACTGCCAGAACTGCAGATTATTTAAAAAAAAAACAAAAAAAAAAACTCAGGGGCCCCGAAAAATCCCAAACATTTGATTCTGACACCAAAAATTGTCAGTTTCCCGCTAAAAAACTGTAAAATTTATTACCGTTCTAAAAAATGTTAAACTATTTTTATTTATTTATTTATTTTTTATTTATTTATTTTTTTTTTACTAATAACGGCGGGGCTTCACGGTGGAAGAGGGGTTAGTGCGTCTGCCTCACAATACGAAGGTCCTGAAATCCTGGGTTCAAATCCAGGCTCGGGATCTTTCTGTGTGGAGTTTGCATGTTCTCCCCGTGAATGCGTGGGTTCTACTCCGGCTTCCTCCCACCTCCAAAGACATGCACCTGGGGATAGGCCCCTCCCACTTCCAAAGACATGCACCTGGGGATAGGCCCCTCCCACCTCCAAAGACATGCACCTGGGGATAGGCCCCTCCCACCTCCAAAGACATGCACCTGGGGATAGGCCCCCTCCCACCTCCAAAGACATGCACCTGGGAATAGGTTGATTGGCAACACTAAATGGTCCCTAGTGTGTGAATGTGAGTGTGAATGTTATATATATATATATATATATATATATATATATATATATATATATATATATATATATATATATATATATACATACATTTTCTACCTCTTGTCCCGTTCGGGGTCACGGGGGTTGCTGGAGCCTATCTCAGCTGCATTCGGGCAGAAGGCAGTTACACCCTGGACAAGTCGCCAGCTCATCACAGGGCCATCCATTTATCCATTTTCAACCGCTTATTCCGTTCGGGGTCGCAGGGGGCACTGGAGCCTATCTCAGCTACAATTGGGCAGAAGGCGGCGTACACCCTGGACAAGTCGCCACCTGATCACAAGGCATCACAGGGCCATATACAGTATATACTGTATACATATATACATATATATATATATATGTACGTATATATATATATATATGTATATAAATTTGGATTCACAAACGCATCACGACATTTGCTTTTTCCTTTGACATTGTCACTGATTATTACTCACTGGAGATTTCATGTCTGCTCTCACTGAGATGCCAACTGCCAGGATGTTAATATATTCCGTTTAGATGAAGAATCACTCAAATTCAATAAATAAATAAAAAAGAGGGTGGAAGCGTTTTTTAAAGTTAAAGTACCAATGATTGTCAAACACACACACTTGGTGTGGCGGAATTGTTCTCTGCATTTGACCCACCACCCTTGATCACCCCCTGGGAGGTGAGGGGAGCAGTGAGCAACAGCAGTGGCCGCGCCCATGAATCATTTTTGGTGATTTAACCCCAAAAATATCGGATTACTACCCAAATTTGTGCTATCATCCAAAACTAGTGTAAAGTTTCCAAACAACAGAAGAATAAGTGATTATTACATTCAAAACGAAGTGTAGATACAACATGTTAAACGAGAAAGTAAGCAGAATTTAACAGTAAATTAACAAGTATATTAATAATACATTTTCGACCGCTTGTCCCTTATATTTTTGCCAAATTAATAGAATGATAAATGAAGCAAAATATTACTGCATATGTCAGCAGTCAAATTTGCTTTCTTTGTTTGCTTGCTTACTAATACAAGAGAAGTTTTCTAGTAGAATCACTATTTTATTTAAGGCCAAATTAAATGTATTTTAATGTATCACAACATTTTCTTTTTGTTAAAATAAAGCCAAAAATGCAATTTTTTTGTGATCCCCTTTATTTAGAAAAGTATTGAAAAGTTTTAAGGTACTGTTGCTAAAATATTGGTGTCAGTCCCCCTAAACATTTCCCTCAACTCACCTTCCTTTTGAAGCACTGCAGGACAATAAAACAGGGCGCTTGATACATTTGAAAAAGAAAAGGTAAAAAAAAGAGCTTTTTATTTTTAATTTCCAGGATAAGTGAGGCAGGATATCGTCGACGATCTTTGAAGTGATCGGCTATCAACGTTATTCTTGTGTCTCAATTTGCCGCCTGTCGTCTTCAAAATACAGTATTTATAGCCTTCACTTCTGTACCGTGGTTTTCAAACGCTTTCTGAGACATGACTTTCCTTGTTTCAAACAAAAACCAAAACAAAGGAATGCAAAAAGGCCCCAACCACAAAACGAAACACCAAAAGTAGAGTTTAAAACCTGCAGTTAATGTACAAACCCCGTTTCCATATGAGTTGGGAAATGGTGTTAGATGTAAATATAAACAGAATACAATGATTTGCAAATCCTTTTCAATCCATATTCAGTTGAATGCACTACAAAGACAACATATTTGATGTTCAAACTGATACTTTTTTTTTTTTTTGCAAATAATAATTAACTTAGAATTTCATGGCTGCAACACGTGCCAAAGTAGTTGGGAAAGGGCATGTTCACCACTGTGTTACATCACCTTTTCTTTTAACAACAGGCGGTATAGCTCGGTTGGTAGAGCGGCCGTGTCAGCAACTTGAGGGTTGCAGGTTCAATTCCCGCTTCCACCATCCTAGTCACTGCCGTTGTGTTCCTGGGCAAGACACTTTACCCACCTGCTCCCAGTGCCACCCACACTGGTTTAAAAATGTAACTTAGACATTGGGTTTCACTATATATAACAGTGTGACCTCGGACTATGTTAAGGTAACGTGTGGAGTTCCCCAGGGTTCGGTCCTTGGCCTTGCACTCTTCAGCATCTACATGCTGCCGCTAGGTGACATCATACGCAAATACGGTGTTAGCTTTCACTGTTATGCTGATGACACCCAACTCTACATGCCCCTAAAGCTGACCAACACGCCGGATTGTAGTCAGATGGAGGCGTGTCTTAATGAAATTAAACAATGGATGTCCACTAACTTTTTGCAACTCAACGCCAAAAAAACGGAAATGCTGATTATCGGTCCTGCTAGACACCGACCTCTATTTTTAATAATACAACTTTAACATTTGACAACCAAATAATAAAACAAGGTGACTCGGTAAAGAATCTGGGTATTATCTTCCACCCAACTCTCTCCTTTGAGGCACACATTAAAAGCGTTACTAAAACGGCCTTCTTTCATCTCCTTAATATCGCTAAAATTCGCTCCATTTTGTCCACTAAAGACGCTGAGATCATTATCCATGCGTTTGTTACGTCTCGCCTCGACTACTGTAACGTATTATTTTCTGGTCTCCCCATGTCTAGCATTAAAAGATTACAGTTGGTACAAAAAGCGGCTGCTAGACTTTTGACAAGAACAAGAAAGTTTGATCACATTACGCATGTACTGTATATACCTTTATATACATATATACATACATATATACCTATACTGTATATACCTTTATATACATATATACATACATATATACCTATACTGTATATACCTTTGTATACATATATACATACATATATACCTATACTGTATATACCTTTATATACATATATACATACATATATACCTATACTGTATATACCATTATATACGTATATACATGCATATATACCTATACTGTATATACCTTTATATACATATATACATACATATATACCTATACTGTATATACCTTTATATACATATATACATACATATATACCTATACTGTATATACCTTTATATACATATATACATACATACATACCTATACTGTATATACATACATATATACCTATACTGTATATACCTTTATATACATATATACATACATACATACCTATACTGTATATACCTTTATATACATACATATATACCTATACTGCATATACCTTTATATACATATATACATACATATATACCTATACTGTATATACCTTTATATACATATATACATACATATATACCTATACTGTATATACCTTTATATACATATATACATACATATATACCTATACTGTATATACCTTTATATACATATATACATACATATATACCTATACTGTATATACCTTTATATACATATATACATACATATACACCTATACTGGCTCACCTGCACTGGCTTCCTGCGCACTTAAGATGTGACTTTAAGGTTTTACTACTTACGTATAAAATACTACACGGTCTAGCTCCATCCTATCTTGCCGATTGTATTGTACCATATGTCCCGGCAAGAAATCTGCGTTCAAAGGACTCCGGCTTATTAGTGATTCCCAAAGCCCAAAAAAAGTCTGCGGGCTATAGAGCGTTTTCCGTTCGGGCTCCAGTACTCTGGAATGCCCTCCCTGGTAACAGTTTGAGATGCCACCTCAGTAGAAGCATTTAAGTCTCACCTTAAAACTCATTTGTATACTCTAGCCTTTAAATAGACCTCCCTTTTAGACCAGTTGATCTGCCGCTTCTTTTATTTTTTCTCCTATGTCCCCCCCTCCCTTGTGGAGGGGGTCCGGTCCGATAACCATGGATGAAGTACTGGCTGTCCAGAGTCGAGACCCAGGATGGACCGCTCGTCGGGACCCAGGATGGACCGCTCTCCTGTGTATCGGTTGGGGACATCTCTACGCTGCTGATCCGATTCCGCTTGAGATGGTTTCCTGTGGACGGGACTCTCGCGGCTGTGTTGGAGCCACTATGGATTGAACTTTCACAGTATCATGTTCGACCCGCTCGACATCCATTGCTTTCGGTCCCCTAGAGGGGGGGGGGGGGGGGGGTTGCCCACATTTGAGGTCCTCTCCAAGGTTTCTCATAGTCAGCATTGTCACTGGCGTCCCACTGGATGTGAATTCTCCCTGCCCACTGGGTGTGAGTTTTCCTTGCCCTTTTGTGGGTTCTTCCGAGGATGTTGTAGTCGTAATGATTTGTGCAGCCCTTTGAGACATTTGTGATTTGGGGCTATATAAATAAACATTGATTGAATGATTGATTGATTGATTGATTGATGTAAAGCGCTTTGAGTCACTAGAGAAAAGCGCTAAATAAATATAATTCACTTCACAAAAAAAATAATTCACAATAAATCAGGGGTGTCAAACTCAAATACAGAGTGGGCCAACATTTAAAAGTGAACAAAGCCGCGGGCCAAGGTTGAACGAATGAATCTTTTAATAGGGACCCAAACAAGTTTGGCATTGAATATTGAACAAGCAAGACTTATATAACTTTATAGTGACATGCAAAATTTAGCATTGAATATTGAACAAGCAAGGCTTATATAACTTTATAGTGACATGCAAAGTTGAGTTTTAAATAATAATAATTAAAAAGTATCAATGGCATATCAAATAAAATAAAAATACAAATTGAATGCCTCTTTTCGGCGGCGGGTTTGAGTTGGGGCGGGTTTTGGTGGTAGCGGGGGTGTATATTGTAGCGTCCCTGAAGAGGTAGTGATGCAAGGGGTTCTGTGTATTTGTTCGGTTGTGTTTATGTTGTGTTACGCTGCGGATGTTCTCCCGAAATGTGTTTGTAATTCTTGTTTGCTGTGGGTTCACAGTGTGGCACATATTTGTAACAGTGTTAAAGTTGTTTATACGGCCACCCTCAGTGTGACCTGTATGGCTGTTGACCAAGTATACCTTGCATACACTTGTGTGTGTGTATGAGCCGCATATATTATGTGAGTGGGCCGGTACGCTGTTTGTATGGAGGAAAAGCGGACGTGGCGACATGTAGAGAACGGCAAAGGCAGTGCTTTTACGGCCCACCCCAAATATTATTGTCCAGGTGGAAATCGGGAGAAATTCGGGAGGGGCACTGAACTTCGGGAGTCTCCGGGAAAATCGGGAGGGTTGACAAGTATGAGTATTAGTGGTGAATGCGGTGTTACAGCGGCGGGCCAGCTCTAATGTTCATTTGATATTGCCTCAAGGGCCAAGTGAAATTATCCATGCAATAAACGTTTGGGAACTGAGGAAACTAATTGTTGAAGCTTTGAAAGTGGAATTCTTTCCCATTCTTGCTTGATGTACAGCTTAAGTTGCTCAACAGTCCGGGGTCTTGTTGTCATATTTTACGCTTCATAATGCGCCACACATTTTCCATGGGAGACATGTCTGGACTGCAGGCAGGCCAGGAAAGTACCCGCCCTCTTTTACTACAAAGCCACGTTGTTGTGCCTTCACAGATGTGTAAGTTACCCATGCCTTGGGCACTAATGCACCCCCATACCATCACACATGCTGGCTTTTGAACTTTGCGCCTATAACAATTGGTATGGTTATTTTCCTCTTTGTTCCGGAGGACACCACGTCCACAGTTTCCAAATATAATTGGAAATGTGGACTCGTCAGACCACAGAACACTTTTCCAAAATGGATACATGGATGATACAGCAGAGGATTGGGAGAATGTCATGTGGTCAGATGAAACCAAAATAGAACTTTTTGGTATAAACTCAACTGGTGGTGTTTGGAGGAAGAAGAATACTGAGTTGCATCCCAAGAACACCATACCTACTGTGAAGCATAGGGGTGGAAACATCATGCTTTGGGGCTGTTTTTCTGCTAAGGGGACAGGACGATTGATCCGTGTTAAGGAAAGAATGAATCGTGAGATTTGGAGCCAAAACTTTCCATCAGTGAGAGCTTTGAATGGTTGACCAAATACTTATTTTCCACCATAATTTACAAATAAATTCTTTAAAATTCCTACAATGTGAATTCCTGGATTTTCTTTTCCACATTCTGTCTCTCCCAGTTGAAGTGTACCTATGATGAAAATGACAGACCTCTGTCATCATTTTAAGTGGGAGAACTTGCACAATCGCTGGCTGACTAAATACTTTTTTGCCCCACTGTTTATTTAACGGCAAAAGTGCAAAACACAATTCCAAAGTTGTACAGTATCCTTTTCAAAAAGAGGAAAAAGAAAAAGGTGCTTTAAAGGGGAACATTATCACAATTTCAAAAGGGTTAAAAACAATAAAAATCAGTTCCCAGTGGCTTGTTGTATTTTTTGAAGTTTTTTTCAAAATTGTACCGGTCTCGGAATATCCCTAAATAAAGCTTTAAAGTGCCTTATTTTCGCTCTCTGTGAATACACTATCCATTTCCCTGTGACGTCACACAGTGCTGCCAATGTAAACAAACAATGGGAATACCACAGCAAGATATAGCGACATTAGCTCGGATTCAAACTCGGATTTCAGCGACTTAAGCGATTCAACAGATTACGCATGTATTGAAACAGATGGTTGGAGTATGAAAGTATTGAAGAAGAAACTGAAGCTATTGACGCTATTCATAGCCATAGCATGGCCGAATAGCTGCGTTAGCATCGCCGGTAAAATGTGCGGACCAAACGATCAGGACTTTCGCATCTTTTGACACTGGAGCAACTTAAATCAGTCGATTGGTAAGTGTTTGTTTTGCATTAAATGTGGGTGGAAGGAAACGTAATATAGTTGCAAATGCATCTGCAGGTTATCCATACATCTCTGTGCCATGTCTGCTTTAGCACCGCCGGCAAATAGCATGTTAGCATCGATTAGCGTAGCATGGATTAGCTGGCAGTCAACATCAACAAAACTCACCTTTGTGATTTCGTTGACTATCGTTGCAAATGCATCTGCAGGTTATCCATACATCTCTGTGCCATGTCTGTCTTAGCATCGCCGGTCAAATGTGGAGACACTCTGGTACATTCAATGGGGGTCTGGCGGCAGACACTTTGGCATCTTGGGGCCAGTGGTGCAACTTGAATCCCTCCCTGTTAGTGTTGTTACACCCTCCGACAACACACCCACCAGGCATGATGTCTCCAAGGTTCCAAAAAATAGTCAAAAAAACAGAAAATAACAGAGCTGAGACCCGGTGTTTGTAATGTGTTGAAAATGAAAATGGCGGGTGTGTTACCTCGGCGACGTCACATTCTGACGTCATCTCCTCCAGCGCGATAAACAGAAAGGCGTTTAATTCGCCTAAATTCACCCATTCAGAGTTCGGAAATCGGTTAAAAAAATATATGGTCTTTTTTCTGCACCATCAAGGTATATATTGACGCTTACATAGGTCTGCTGATAATGTTCCCCTTTAAGGTCAGAAAGAGGGTGAGAGAGGAAGACAAAAGCTGAGCGAGACTTTGGGTCAGCACACAAGGCTTAAAACAAACTTAAAATAAAGTGTGTTGTACAATGAGAGGTCATTTCAACAAGACACACCTGGAGAGCTCCGAGAAGAAAGGTTCTCCATCGTCACCAACACTCAAAAACATCAAAAACATGTCACAGTGTTCCCGCTCGATAGCATGCATGCCTGTGTGGCCTTCCTCCACCATCCACCATCCACCCTCCACCCTCCACCATCCACCCTCCACCATCCACCCTCCACCCTCCACCCTCCATCCCCAATCGCCCACCGTCTCCTCCTTCCTACCACTCCTGGTCGCTAAGCTGTTGCCATGGAGATACCAAGCCCTGCACCTTGAAAAGTGCACTTTAAAGGCGCAAGGGAGAGACAGACAATAATAATCCCTATCCCCCGGACAAACAAGCTGACACACACACACATACAGTAGACGTGTATGTGTGTGTGTGTGTGTGTGTGTGTGTGTGTGTGTAGGTTATTATAGTTGTGTTTGACACGTGGTTGTGTATTTTTCTGGTAGGTGTGTGTTCCTGTCTGTGTGTCTGCAAACAGATTGTGAGCGAAGAAATAGTCAGACAAGACCACACTGTAAGAAAAACTTTTCACAGTATTTAAAAATATTTTTCACAGTAATTTACTGTAACCAAAATATTCTGCAACATTACAAAAGATTACTGTAAAAAAAAACTATGTATCTTATAGCAAATGACTTAATTTAAATTAAAATACTGTAGTCAATGTGTATGGAAGCATTACAACAAACAACTTCAAAACTTACTATATATATATATATATAGAGAGAGAGAGAGAGAGAGAGAGAGAGAGAGAGAGAGATGAGTTGGGAAATGGTGTTAGATGTAAATATAAACAGAATACAATGATTTGCAAATCCTTTTCAAGCCATATTCAGTTGAATATGCTACAAAGACAACATATTTCATGTTCAAACTCATCATTTTTTTTCATTTTTATGGCAAATAATCATTAACTTTACAATTTGATGCCAGCAACACGTGACAAAGAAGTTGGGAAAGGTGGCAATAAATACTGATAAAGTTAAGGAATGCTCATCAAACACTTATTTGGAACATCCCACAGGTGTGCAGGCTAATTGGGAACAGGTGGGTGCCATGATTGGATATAAACGCA
Source organism: Nerophis ophidion (assembly GCF_033978795.1). Taxonomy (NCBI): domain Eukaryota; kingdom Metazoa; phylum Chordata; class Actinopteri; order Syngnathiformes; family Syngnathidae; genus Nerophis; species Nerophis ophidion. Next base: position 79,275,097 of record NC_084615.1, read on the forward strand.
GCTTCCCAAAAAATGCTCAGTCTTTCACAAGAAAGGATGGGGCGAGGTACACCCCTTTGTCCACAACTGTGTGAGCAAATAGTCAAACAGTTTAAGAACAACCTTTCTCAAAGTGCAATTGCAAGAAATTTAGGGATTTCAACATCTACGCTCCATAATATCATCAAAAGGTTCAGAGAATCTGGAGAAATCACTCCACGTAAGCGGCATGGCCGGAAACCAACATTGAATGACCGTGACCTTCCATCCCTCAGACGGCACTGTATCAAAAACCGGCATAAATCTCTAAAGGATATCACCACATGGGCTCAGGAACACTTCAGAAAACCACTGTCACTAAATACAGTTGGTTGCCACATCTGTAAGTGCAAGTTAAAGCTCTACTATGCAAAGCGAAAGCCATTTATCAACAACATCCAGAAACACTGCCGGCTTCTCTGTGCCCGATCATCTAAGAAGGACTGATGCAAAGTGGAAAAGTGTTCTGTGGTCTGACGAGTCCACATTTAAATTTTTTGGGGGAAATATTCGACATTGTGTCATCCGGACCAAACGGGAAGCAAACCATCCAGACTGTTATCGACGCAAAGTGTAAAAGCCAGCATGTGTGATGGTATGTGGGTGTATTAGTGCCCAAGGCATGGGTAACTTACACATGTGTGATGGTATGGGGGTGTATTAGTGCCCAAGGCATGGGTAACTTACACATCTGTGAAGGCACCATTAATGCTGAATGGTAAATACAGGTTTTGGAACAATATATGTTGTCATCCAAGCCCCTGCTTATTTCAGCAAGACAATGTCAAGCCACATTCAGCACGTGTTACAACAGTGTGGCTTCGTAAAAAAAAGAGTGCGGTTACTAGACTGGCCCGCCTGCAGTCCAGACGTGTCTCTCATCGAAAATGTGTGGCGCATTATGAAGCGTAAAATAGGACAGCGGAGACCCCGGACTGTTGAAGGACTGAAGCTCTACATAAAACAAGAATGGGAAATAATTCCACCTTCAAAGCTTCAACAATTAGTTTCCTCAGTTCCCAAACGTTTATTGAGTGTTGTTAAAAGAAAAGGTGATGTAACACAGTGGTGAACATGCCCTTTCCCAACTACTTTGGCACGTGTTGCAGCCATGAAATTCTAAGTTAATTATTATTTGCAAAAAAAAATAAAGTTTATGAGTTTGAACATGAAATATGTTGTCTTTGTAGCATATTCAACTGAATATGGCTTGAAAAGGATTTGCAAATCATTGTATTCTGTTTATATTTACATCTAACACCATTTCCCAACTCATATGGAAACGGGGTTTGTAGAACTTTGCCAAAAAATGTCAGGTTTGATACGGGCCAAAAGGTCTTCAAAGTACTGTGGCATCTAGACTGCTCTTCTTTCAGAGGGGCTTAATGACAACAGTTTTAAGGCCTTTGGAAATGTTCCAGTCTGAAGTGAGATGTTGACTGGACGAGCAAATTGTGTTAACTAACTGCTCAGCAAGAACTTTGAGTAGCTGGTCAAGGCAGCATGTTGATGGAGTCAGACTGTGGACCATGTCTTGGACTCTTCTGTCAGTCACAGGAGGGAAATCTACCAGCTCTGGTTGACTCGATGACTGCAGAGTAGCTGGTTGCTTTCTAGAAATTATTGCATTTTTAATGGCTTGAACTTTATAATGAAATGATTTTGCACTCATTGCACTTAGATGTAGAAATGAGTGCTATTGGAAGTGAAACTGGAGGGTTTGTCCACCTGTTTACCGTAGCAAATAGGAGAGTTGTTAGTAGAGTTGGTGATGATTTCAGAAAAAATATGTTTCCCTTGTTCCGCGCAGGGTCTAAGTTCTTACCGTGGATTAATGTGGACCCCGACTTAAACAAGTTGAAAAACTTATTAGGGTGTTACCATTTAGTGGTCAATTGTACGGAATATGTACTGTACTGTGCAATCTACTAATAAATGTGTCAATCAATCAATCAAAAGTCTGGTTGAACACATTTCCCTTTTCTTTGGACTGGATTTGTTGCACAGGTGGAATCCTATGACAGTTCCACGCTGGAAATCACTGAGTGCACCCCATTCTTTCACAAATGTTTGTAGAATCAGTCCCCATCCCCATCAGTGTTTGGTTTTATACACCGGGCCAAGTGATTAGAACACATGATCCTCATCGTTTGGCAATATAGTGTCTTACAGTCTACAAAGTGGTTGAAAAACCCTGCTGTAGAGAATATGAGCTAGTGTTTTGTCATTGTAGTGACGATAGTCTTGATAGTTGTTGTCCTGACTGGTGATTGTGTTATCGACATATATCCTCTGAGAACCAGCTTCCTCCACATACATTTGTGGCAATTTTCCCCCTGCAAAATGTGTAACTCTGAAAATAAAATTAGACCAAAAACCAATAGCTAGTGCTGGTTCTCAGGCGGATACAGCAGCGTGTCGGAATAGCCTCGGTACAAACTCTGCGAGGCAGAGATACAATTGTGTTCAACTGCTGCGGCGCATCCTCACTTCCAACATACCGCGTCTGTTCAGGACTCTACCAGGCGAGCATATGCCGTGTTGTGTCCTGCAGCGTGGCCGTGGCCCGTCTCCAATGAGTCCTGCCGTCCTAGCAAGGTCAGGCAGCAGGCCACCACGTGTCTGCATGAATCAGCATGCCTTATGAGCGCCAAGACAGGTGTTGCATGGTGTCTTCCAGAGGTTACACTACCAGGATGACAGCACATCAGGCCCAAGCCGTGAACCTTGATGAGTGTTGTCTGATGAAAGTGAGTTCTCCTTTTCTGTCACGGCGTGAGCCTGCTGATGTACGTCCATTTTTATACGCCGCTTGTCGTCACGGTCAAAGATCTGTCCTTTGGTGGTTGTTTTTTTAATTCAATTAAACATAAAGTAGGCAGCACCGTGTTAGAGGGGTTTGTGCGTCTGCCTCACAATACAAATCTGGGGTTTGATCCTGCTCTCGGGATCTTTCTGTGTGGAGTTTGCATGTTTTCGCCGGGACTGCGTGGGTCGACCTCCGGGTACTCCGGCTTCCTCCCACCTCCAAAGACATGCACCTGGGGATAGGCCCCTCCCACCTCCAAAGACATGCACCTGGGGATAGGCCCCTCCCACCTCCAAAGACATGCACCTGGGGATAGGCTCCTTCCACCTCCAAAGACATGCACCTGGGGATAGGCCCCTCCCACCTCCAAAGAAATGCACCTGGGGATAGGCCCCTCCCACCTCCAAAGACATGCACCTGGGGATAGGCCCCTCCCACCTCCAAAGACATGCACCTGGGGATAGGCTCCTTCCACCTCCAAAGACATGCACCTGGGGATAGGCCCCTCCCACCTCCAAAGACATGCACCTGGGGATAGGCTCCTTCCACCTCCAAAGACATGCACCTGTGGATAGGCCCCTCCCACCTCCAAAGACATGCACCTGGGGATAGGCCCCTCCCACCTCCAAAGACATGCACCTGGGGATAGGCCCCTCCCACCTCCAAAGACATGCACCTGGGGATAGCTTGATTGGCAACACTAAAATGGTCCCTAGTGTGTGAATGTGAGTGTGAATGTTGTCTGTCTATCTGAGGTGGCGACTTGTCCAGGGTGTACCGTGCCTTCCGCCCGGATGCAGCTGAGGTAGGCTCCAGCACCCCCTGCGACCCCGAACGGGACAAGTGGTAGGAAATGGATGGATGAATAAAGTAGTCAGAATGTGAGTTTTTATTAATCATACAACTATCATTATTCCTTTTAACTATCCATCCATCCATCTTCTTCCGCTTATCCAGGGTCGGGTCGCGGGGGCAGCAGCCTAAGCAGGGAAACCCAGACTTCCCTCTCCCCAGCCACTTCGTCCAGCTCTTCCCGGGGGATCCTGAGGTGTTCCCAGGCCAGCCGGGAGACATAGTCTTCCCAACGTGTCCTGGGTCTTCCCCGTGGCCTCCTACCGGTTGGACGTGCCCTAAACACCTCCCTAGGGAGGCGTTCGGGTGGCATCCTGACCAGATGCCCGAACCACCTCATCTGGCTCCTCTCCATGTGGAGGAGCAGCGGCTTTACTTTGAGTTCCTCCCGGATGGCAGAGCTTCTCACCCTATCTCTAAGGGAGAGACCTGGAAACTCATTTGGGCCGCTTGTACCCGTGATCTTATCCTTTCGGTCATGACCCAAAGCTCATGACCATAGGTGAGGATGGGAACGTAGATCGACCGGTAAATTGAGAGCTTTGCCTTCCGGCTCAGCTCCTTCTTCACCACAACAGATCGATACAATGTCCGCATTACTGAAGACGCCGCACCGATCCGCCTGTCGATCTCACCATCCACTCTTCCCCCACTCGTGAACAAGACTCCTAGGTACTTGAACTCCTCCACTTGGGGCAGGGTCTCCTCTCCAACCCGGAGATGGCATTCCACCCTTTTCCTAGGCGAGAACCATGGACTCGGACTTGGAGGTGCTGATTCTCATTCCGGTCACTTCACACTCGGCTGCGAACCGATCCAGTGAGAGCTGAAGATCCCGGTCAGATGAAGCCATCAGCACCACATTATCTGCAAAAAGCAGAGACCTAATCCTGCGGTCACCAAACCAGAACCCCTCAACGCCTTGACTGCGCCTAGAAATTAATTGTCATTATGCACTGAAATATGACAAAACATTTGTCACCTAGAAGTATTTAAGTCCCATATTAAAACTCATTTGTGTACTCCAGCCCAGCGTTTTTCAACCTTTTTTGAGCCAAGGCGCATTTTTTTTCATTGAAAAAATGTGGAGGCACACCACTAGCAGAAAACATTAAAGAATGAAACTCTTGCGCTCCTATTTTGGTGGCTTTTCCAGTTTTGTTGGTATTTTCCTCTAGAACAATGGTTCCCAAATGGGGGTACTTGAAGGTATGCCAAGAGGTACGCGAGATTTAAAAAAAAATATTCTAAAAATAGCAACAATTCAAAAATCCTTTATAAATATATTTATTGAATAATACTTCAACAAAATATGAATGCAAGTTCATAAAGTGTGAAAAGAAATACAACAATACAATATTCAGTGTTGACAGCTCGATTTTTTGTGGACATGTTCCATAAATATTGATGTTAAAGATTTATTTTTTTTGTGCAGAAATGTTTAGAAGTAAGTTGATGAATCCAGATGGATCTCTATTACAATCCCCAAAGAGGGCACTTTAAGTTGATGATTACTTCTATGTGGAGAAATATTTATTTGTAATTGAATCACTTGTTTATTTTTCAACACGTTTTTAGTTACTTTTTTTTCCAAATAGTTGAAGAAAGACCACTACAAATGAGCAATATTTTGCACTGTTATACAATTTAAAAAACCAGAAACTGATGACATAGTGCTGTATTTTACTTCTTTATCTCTTTTTTTCAACCAAAAAAGGCTTTGCTCTGATTAGGGGGTACTTGAATTAAAACAATTTTCACAGGGGGTACATCTCCGAATAAAAGGTTGAGAACCACTGTTCTAGAAGTTTCATGTCTTCCTTGAGTGCTTTTCCCCCAACCTACTTTGTTTTAGCAATCATGGCTATTTAAATCGTCGCTATCTTTCTTTGTTAATTGTCATGTAATTTTCGGATTTGCTTTGTGGACGCCATCTGCTCCACACACTGTAAGTCTTTGCTGTCGTCCAGTTTCGGTTTTTGTTTACTTTGCAAACAGTTCAGTTTTAGTTTAGTCATAAACATTTGTTTACATTTGTTTTTTCTTCATGGATCTAAACTTTACTTTTTAAATATTTTTTTGTAAAATTTTTTGAATGTGTTTGTTCTATTTTGGACCTAAGTAAGACAAATAAAACTATCTGAAGTTGTCATTATTATTTTTTTTAATGCCATTATTTTAATAGTCCGGCCCCGAGTGTGCACAGATTTTCATCCATGCGGCCCCTGTGCTAAAATGAGTTTGACACCAGTGATGTAAATTAATCCATCATCATTATTATCCGGAAAAATTAAAAAAAAAAAATCAATAACCCATCCCTGGAAAAAATCTAGCATTGCATTTCTGGCTATTTGTCCAAATAGTATTACCTTTGGCTATGCGAAAATGGGGAAACCAACACGGTACAAACTTGACATTTACAAACGTAATATGTATACATGTTTGTCTAGAAAACTTTGTTTACTTATTATAATTTAGTCTGTTAAGTGCGTATATTTTCCCTTCTTTCTTGAGTGTCTTTGCTCATGCAAAATGAAACACGACTATTATTAATTAAAATAACTCATGACTAATGGAAATGTATCCCTGTGTTTAGTCTGATTAAAAAATGTAAATACAAACAAGAAAATCTGCTGGTCTGCCGCCTCAGCAAGTATTGTACTACAAGAAGTATTGTAGTACAAAAATTATACTACAAGTTTTGTATTATTGTATTGTAGTACAAGTAATGTACTACAAGTATTGTTCAGTTAGTTTGACTCCCACAGTTCAGTTTTCAGCCTCCCTGAGTTTGTGTTTTGGTTACCATGGGTGCCCATTAGTTCCACCTGCCTCTGACTAGTGTTCGGGACACTCACCTGCTTCCGGGCACTAATCAGAGAGCTACTTATTCCTTTATTGTCTTATTTGCTTCATGCAACAGTCACGTCATTGACTTTATTTGATTCCTGAGCTAAGCTTCACCGTTTGGTTTGTCTGTTTCTGACAGGCTTGCCACGGACAGTTTCTTTGTGTTTTAGTTTTTCCTCGGTGTGTTTAGTATTTCCTGTCCTTAGTTCCTGTCAGCACTCTTATTTTGGTTCAGCTTCCTGTTTGTCTCCCTGAGTGCTTTGTTTGCCTTCAGCTGCGGCTGATTGGCACCTGGCCACACCTGGTGTCAATCAGCCCGCTTCTATTTGTACCTGCTTTGTCTTCCGGTCAGTGCCGGATTATTGATTTGTTGTTGCCACATGTCGCTCTTGTCGTTGCTACCTGTCGTATCTTGTCTTGTCCATGCAGCGTTGCGGTAAGCTATGTTTGATTGCGGTTTTTAGCTTACTGCCTTTTTTTCCCTGCTTCCAAGTTTGTTTTTATATTAGTGTTGGATCCATTATGGATTGAACTTTCACAGTATCATGTTAGACCCGCTCGACATCCATTGCTTTCCTCCTCTCCAAGGTTCTCATAGTCATCATTGTCACCGACGTCCCACTGGGTGTGAGTTTTCCTTGTCCTTATGTGGGCCTACCGAGGATGTCGTAGTGGTTTGTGCAGCCCTTTGAGACACTAGTGATTTAGGGCTATATAAGTAAACATTGATTGATTGATTGATTACATGTACGACTTCTGTTTCCTGATCGATTCTTGCTAGCTTCCGTGCTAAGTTCCTTTTTGTTTTTCTAGCTCCCATGCTAGGTCTCTTAGTTTGTTGTTCGCCTCGTGCGTGCTTCGTATCAGTACCCTTTTGTTTGATTTTGTCTTCGTATCTTTATTAAATCATGTTTTCTCACTCCATGCCTGCCTCCATCTCTGCATCTTGGGGTTCGTCACAAACAAACTCTGATCATTTCTATGCTAAGCTTTCGCGCTAGCTATTAGCTTTTTTCCCGTGCTACCGGCATGCCTGTTTTGTTTTTTTTATCAGGAATTATTAACTAGATCTCTTCCAAGGTTTCTCATTGTATCCCATAGTGTTGAGTTTTTTTCTTCCCCTGATGTGGGATCTGAGCCGAGGATGTCGTTGTGGCTTGTGCAGCCCTTTGAGACACCTGTGATTAAGGGCTATATGAATAAACTTTGTTGATGATTGATTGAAGAACTATACCTGAAAGGATCTAGAAGAGAAATAATGACCAGGGGATTGATTTATCACGACAAAACCCAAACATTGCAGAAACTTCCTAGGCAGGCATTGAGTTTTCATGCCAACATTTACTTCAGAGAGAGAGTCCAGTCATTCACCAAACACATCGTCACCCGTTTCATTTCATCCTTTCTGATATTATTCCTTCACAGTAAGATTTACTGCAGGATCTGGTCGATACTTTTAATCGAGTGAAGAACTATGAAATCCTGCGGAGTTTGGACCACAGGTCAATAGTACCTTTACTTATTGCATGGCAATGCCAATATGCCGCCATCTACTTCAAGACCACCCTCGGGTGTTTACTTAGCCGGTGAAATGTGCACACGTACGGAAACGCACCCTCCCCGGCGCTGCCATCGACTGTTCATACACATATGTTACCTAAGATCTCAGTGGGGTCCGGTGGCCTAGTTCCCTTTGTGCCCCGTTTTTTTCATCTGTTTGGACCGTGTGCCAGTTAACCAACTGAAGGCTGAATAGTTCAAGCCATGGATGTCTGCTGACTTTTTGCAACTCAACGCCAAGAAAAGGGAAATGCTTATTATTAATTATCGGTCCTGCTAGACACCGACTTCTATTCAAAGTCCTACTGAAAGCCACTACTAGCGACCACGCAGTCTGATAGTTTATACATCAATGATGAAATATTAACATTGGAAAGACAAATATGCTATATTTCAACTAAACTTCAAAAATATTTCAACTGTATTTCAACTATATTTCAACAATAATACAGCTATATTTCAACTATATTTACTGTATTTGAACACTAATACAGCTATATATCAACTATATTCCAACTGTAGTTCAACAGTTTTCAACTATATTTCAACACTGTTACAACTATTTTTCAACTATATTGAACTGTTTCAACACTATTACAGCTATATTTCAACTATATTAAACTATATTTAAATCATATGTCAGCTATATATCAAGTGTATTTAAATTATATTCGGGGCGGTATAGCTCGGTTGGTAGAGTGGCCGTGCCAGCAACTTGAGGGTTGCAGGTTCGATTCCCGCTTCCGCCATCCTAGTCACTGCCGTTGTGTCCTTGGGCAAGACACTTGACCCACCTGCTCCCAGTGCCACCCACACTGCTTTAAATGTAACTTAGATATTGGGTTTCACTATGTAAAGCGCTTTGAGTCACTAGAGAAAAGCGCTATATAAATATAATTCACAATTCATAACATTGCAACACATGACAATACGGCCGCTTTACTTTACTAAATTGCAATTTTAAATTTCCCGCGAAGTTTCGTGTTGAAAACGTCATGGAATGATGACACTTATGTTGTGACGTTATTAGTTGGAGAGGACATTTTAGCCCAGCACCACACACGGCTAAAAGTCGTCTGCTTTAACGGCATAATTACACAGTATTTTGGACATCTGTGTTGCTGAATCCTTTGCAATGTGTTCAATTAATAATGAAGAAGTCAAAGTAGAAAGATGGAGATGGGAAGCTTTTAGCCTTTAGCCACACAAACAAATGTTGTAACAAATAATATTTCTATTAAATAGGCTTTACTTTGCATTTTAATTAACGTGGGATTATTTCATGTATCTAGAAATATTAGTACTAACATTTTTTTTCTCTCCAACATTTGTGGCACTGGCGTGGCGCCCCCTGATGGACAGCGCCCGTAGTATTTGCCCATACGGCCTAAGCCGCGGGCCGGCCCTGATCAAGGGGGACCTCGGCGGCGTCCAATCTTTGAGATAGAGAGCCGTACCAACAGAAGAATTGTTGGACTCCAGAAGTACGAGGGCCACTGAGTCTAACTTGACCACAGGACGCTCAAGGTCCCGAAAGCCTGGACCAGCACTATAATCATCCATGTCAAAGAATGTGTGTCTGTGTGCGAGAGCGGAAGCAAAAGGGCGAATTTCAGACTAAAAATGGGATGTTGTGGAATCTCAAGTCACGGTTTGTGCAGCGAAAACCTGATGCTACATTAAATGCAGACATTCTCTCTCACGCTTTAGTAGTGGGCCGACATTGTATGAAAAGTTGTGTACAAAGATTGATGTCATAATAAATAGTACTTCTCTCTTTCATACTTCTTTTTTATTGATTTTCACATTAACAAAACATTCCAAACCCTCTTCATCCCCGACCCCTGCTGTCACTCCAAACAAAAAACAACAACAACAAAAAAAAAACAAAAAAAAACTTCAATACGAGGCACTTGAGACAAAGTCCTTGAAAGCTGAAACACAAATGTAGAAACAGCATGACAAGATCTGAGACGTAGTCAGGTACGTGTCTGAGGCTAATCCTGCACTTGTCAATCAATCAATCAACGTTTATTTATATAGCCCTCAATCACAAGTGTCTCAAAGGGCTGCACAAGCCACAACGACATCCCCGGTTCAGAGCCCACACAAGGGCAAGGAAAAACTCAAACCCAGTGGGATGACAATAAGAGACCTTGGTCTTCTCCTCTAGGGAAGACCGGTGGGATGGACGTCGAGTGGGTCTGGCATAATAGTGTGAAAGTCCAGTCCATAGTGGATCTAACATAATAGTGTGAGAGTCCAGTCCATAGTGGATCTAACATAATAGTGAGAGAGTCCAGTCCATAGCGGATCTAACATAATAGTGTGAAAGTCCAGTCCATAGTGGATCTAACATAATAGTGTGAAAGTCCAGTCCATAGTGGATCTAACATAATAGTGTGAAAGTCCAGTCCATAGTGGATCTAACATAATAGTGTGAAAGTCCAGTCCATAGTGGATCTAACATAATAGTGTGAGAGTCCAGTCCATAGTGGATCTAACATAATAGTGAGAGTCCAGTCCATAGTGGATCTAACATAATAGTGTGAAAGTCCAGTCCATAGTGGATCTAACATAATAGTGAGAGTCCAGTCCATAGTGGATCTAACATAATAGTGTGAGAGTCCAGTCCATAGTGGATCAAACATAATAGTGTGAGAGTCCAGTCCATAGTGGATCTAACATAATAGTGTGAGAGTCCAGTCCATAGTGGATCTAACATAATAGTGAGAGAGTCCAGTCCATAGCGGATCTAACATAATAGTGTGAAAGTCCAGTCCATAGTGGATCTAACATAATAGTGTGAAAGTCCAGTCCATAGTGGATCTAACATAATAGTGTGAAAGTCCAGTCCATAGTGGATCTAACATAATAGTGTGAAAGTCCAGTCCATAGTGGATCTAACATAATAGTGTGAGAGTCCAGTCCATAGTGGATCTAACATAATAGTGAGAGTCCAGTCCATAGTGGATCTAACATAATAGTGTGAAAGTCCAGTCCATAGTGGATCTAACATAATAGTGAGAGTCCAGTCCATAGTGGATCTAACATAATAGTGTGAGAGTCCAGTCCATAGTGGATCAAACATAATAGTGTGAGAGTCCAGTCCATAGTGGATCTAACATAATAGTGTGAGAGTCCAGTCCATAGTGGATCTAACATAATAGTGTGAGAGTCCAGTCCATAGTGGATCCAACATAACAGTGAGAGTCCAGTCCATAGTGGATCTAACATAATAGTGTGAGAGTCTAGTCCATAGTGGATCTAACATAACAGTGAGAGTCCAGTCCATAGTGGATCTAACATAATAGTGTGAGAGTCTAGTCCATAGTGGATCTTACATAATATTGAGAGTCCAGTCCATAGTGGATCTAACATAACAGTGAGAGTCCAGTCCATAGTGGATCTAACATAATAGTGTGAGAGTCCAGTCCATAGTGGATCTAACATAATAGTGTGAGAGTCTAGTCCATAGTGGATCTTACATAATATTGAGAGTCCAGTCCATAGTGGATCTAACATAACAGTGAGAGTCCAGTCCATAGTGGATCTAATATAATAGAGTGAGAGTCCAGTCCATAGTGGATCCAACATAACAGTGAGAGTCCAGTCCATAGTGGATCTAACATAATAGTGAGAGTCCAGTCCATAGTGGATCTAACATAATAGCGAGAGTCCAGTCCATAGTGGATCTAACATAATAGTGTGAGAGTCCAGTCCATAGTGGATCTAACATAATAGTGTGAGAGTCCAGTCCATAGTGGATCTAACATAATAGTGTGAGAGTCCAGTCCATAGTGGATCTAACATAATAGTGAGAGTCCAGTCCATAGTGGATCTAACATAATAGTGAGAGTCCAGTCCATAGTGGATCTAACATAATAGTGAGAGTCCAGTCCATAGTGGATCTAACATAATAGTGTGAAAGTCCAGTCCATAGTGGATCTAACATAATAGTGAGAGAGTCCAGTCCATAGTGGATCAAACATAATAGTGTGAGAGTCCAGTCCATAGTGGATCTAACATAATAGTGTGAGAGTCCAGTCCATAGTGGATCTAACATAATAGTGTGAGAGTCCAGTCCATAGTGGATCTAACATAATAGTTTGAGAGTCCAGTCCATTGTGGATCTAACATAATAGTGTGAGAGTTCAGTCCATAGTGGACTAACATAACAGTGAGAGTCCAGTCCATAGTGGATCTAACATAATAGTGAGAGTTTAGTCCATAGTGGATCTAACATAATAGTGAGAGTCCAGTCCATAGTGGATCTAACATAATAGTGAGAGTCCAGTCCATAGTGGACCTAACATAATAGTGAGAGTCCAGTCCATAGTGGATCTAACATAATAGTGTGAGAGTCCAGTCCATAGTGGATCTAACATAATAGTGTGAGAGTCCAGTCCATAGTGGATCTAACATAATAGTGTGAGAGTCCAGTCCATAGTGGGTCTAACATAATAGTGTGAGAGTCCAGTCCATAGTGGGTCTGGCATAATAGTGTGAAAGTCCAGTCCATAGTGGATCCAACATAATAGTGACAGTCCAGTCCATATTGGATCTAACATAATAGTGAGAGTCCAGTCCATAGTGGATCTAACATAATAGTGAGAGTCCAGTCCATAGTGGATCTAACATAATAGTGTGAGAGTCCAGTTTATAGTGGATCTAACATAATAGTGTGAGAGTCCAGTCCATAGTGGGTCTAACATAATAGTGTGAGAGTCCAGTCCATAGTGGATCTAACATAATAGTGTGAGAGTCCAGTCCATAGTGGATCTAACATAATAGTGTGAGAGTCCAGTCCATAGTGGATCCAACATAACAGTGAGAGTCCAGTCCATAGTGGATCTAACATAATAGTGTGAGAGTCTAGTCCATAGTGGATCTAACATAACAGTGAGAGTCCAGTCCATAGTGGATCTAACATAATAGTGTGAGAGTCTAGTCCATAGTGGATCTTACATAATATTGAGAGTCCAGTCCATAGTGGATCTAACATAACAGTGAGAGTCCAGTCCATAGTGGATCTAACATAATAGTGTGAGAGTCCAGTCCATAGTGGATCTAACATAATAGTGTGAGAGTCTAGTCCATAGTGGATCTTACATAATATTGAGAGTCCAGTCCATAGTGGATCTAACATAACAGTGAGAGTCCAGTCCGTAGTGGATCTAACATAATAGAGTGAGAGTCCAGTCCATAGTGGATCCAACATAACAGTGAGAGTCCAGTCCATAGTGGATCTAACATAATAGTGAGAGTCCAGTCCATAGTGGATCTAACATAATAGTGAGAGTCCAGTCCATAGTGGATCTAACATAATAGTGTGAGAGTCCAGTCCATAGTGGATCTAACATAATAGTGTGAGAGTCCAGTCCATAGTGGATCTAACATAATAGTGTGAGAGTCCAGTCCATAGTGGATCTAACATAATAGTGAGAGTCCAGTCCATAGTGGATCTAACATAATAGTGTGAGAGTCCAGTCCATAGTGGATCTAACATAATAGTGAGAGTCCAGTCCATAGTGGATCTAACATAATAGTGTGAAAGTCCAGTCCATAGTGGATCTAACATAATAGTGAGAGAGTCCAGTCCATAGTGGATCTAACATAATAGTGTGAGAGTCCAGTCCATAGTGGATCTAACATAATAGTGTGAGAGTCCAGTCCATAGTGGATCTAACATAATAGTGTGAGAGTCCAGTCCATAGTGGATCTAACATAATAGTTTGAGAGTCCAGTCCATTGTGGATCTAACATAATAGTGTGAGAGTTCAGTCCATAGTGGACTAACATAACAGTGAGAGTCCAGTCCATAGTGGATCTAACATAATAGTGAGAGTTTAGTCCATAGTGGATCTAACATAATAGTGAGAGTCCAGTCCATAGTGGATCTAACATAATAGTGAGAGTCCAGTCCATAGTGGACCTAACATAATAGTGAGAGTCCAGTCCATAGTGGATCTAACATAATAGTGAGAGTCCAGTCCATAGTGGATCAAACGTAATAGTGAGAGAGTCCAGTCCATAGTGGATCTAACATAATAGTGAGAGTCCAGTCCATAGTGGATCTAACATAATAGTGTGAGAGTCCAGTCCATAGTGGATCTAACATAATAGTGAGAGAGTCCAGTCCATAGTGGATCTAACATAATATTGTGAGAGTCCAGTCCATAGTGGATCTAACATAATAGTGTGAGAGTCCAGTCCATAGTGGATCTAACATAATAATGAGAGTCCAGTCCATAGTGGATCTAACATAATAGTGAGAGTCCAGTCCATAGTGGATCTAACATAATAGTGAGAGTTTAGTCCATAGTGGATCTAACATAATAGTGAGAGTCCAGTCCATAGTGGATCTAACATAATAGTGAGAGTCCAGTCCATAGTGGACCTAACATAATAGTGAGAGTCCAGTCCATAGTGGATCTAACATAATAGTGAGAGTCCAGTCCATAGTGGATCAAACGTAATAGTGAGAGAGTCCAGTCCATAGTGGATCTAACATAATAGTGTGAGAGTCCAGTCCATAGTGGATCTAACATAATAGTGAGAGAGTCCAGTCCATAGTGGATCTAACATAATATTGTGAGAGTCCAGTCCATAGTGGATCTAACATAATAGTGAGAGTCTAGTCCATAGTGGATCTAACATAATAGTGAGAGTCCAGTCCATAGTGGATCTAACATAATAGTGTGAGAGTCCAGTCCATAGTGGATCTAACATAATAATGAGAGTCCAGTCCATAGTGGATCTAACATAATAGTGAGAGTCCAGTCCATAGTGGATCTAACATAATAGTGAGAGTCCAGTCCATAGTGGATCTAACATAATAGTGTGAGAGTCCAGTCCATAGTGGATCTAACATAATAGTGAGAGTCCAGTCCATAGTGGATCTAACATAATAGTGTGAGAGTCCAGTCCATAGTGGATCAAACATAATATTGTGAGAGTCCAGTCCATAGTGGATCTAACATAATAGTGAGAGTCCAGTCCATAGTGGATCTAACATAATAGTGTGAGAGTCCAGTCCATAGTGGATCTAACATAATAGTGTGAGAGTCCAGTCCATAGTGGATCTAACATAATAGTGTGAGAGTCCACTTGCCCAAGGACACAACGGCAGTGACGAGGATGGCTGAAGCGGAGATCCAACCTGGAACCCTCAAGTTGCTGGCACGACCGCTCTACCAACCGAGGTATAACCATACCGTGGTAAGTAACACGGTGGAGCAGGGGTTAGTGCATGCGCCTCACAATACGAAGGTCCTGAGCAGTCCTGGGTTCAATCCCGTGCTCGGGATCTTTCTGTGTGGAGTTTGCATGTTCTCCCCGTGACTGCGTGGGTTCCCTCCGGGTACTCCGGCTTCCTCCCACCTCCAAAGACATGCACCTGGGGATAGGTTGATTGGCAACACTTAAATTGGCTCTAGTGTGTGAATGTGAATGTCTATGTTGGCCCTGCAATCAGGTGGCGACTTGTCCAGGGTGTACACCGCCTTCCGCTTGAATGCAGCTGAGATAGCCTCCAGCAGCCAAACTAATCCAAGAATTCATGCATGGCGAATTTGTTATGATCCACGGCCCGGATCATCACATTTTCCTTATTTTGTTCCGTTTCTTGTATCTCATTCTGTTGTTTGACTTCCTTAGTTACCATTTGTTCTGTCACCATGGTTGCATATCAGTTCCACCTGCTACTCGCTGTTTACGCACACCTGTTTCTCTTGATTAATGTCTTATTTAAGCCTGCCCCTTTTGTTCATTCTTCCTCGGATCCTAATTGGCTTACACGCAACAAGTGACGACTGCTATTCATTGTTTTCTACTCGCTAGCTTTCGCGCAACGCCTAGTTATCCCTAGCTCTCATGCTACAAGTTTTGTTCTGCCTTTTTGTGCCCTTGTGCAGGTTTGTCCGTTAGTTCCCTAGCTCCCATGCTAGCGCTTTTGTTTTTTTCTGCCTAGTACAAGTCTTTCTGTTTCTTAGTCGGTTTTACTTATTATAAATCTTTATTCCTTACCGTGCGCTGTGTTCTTGGAAGAACGAATCCGGCATCACTATGCCCAGCATGTCTCACAGAATTACTGCAAATTGACCTGTAACCTTCCCGTTATCCGGGGTATGGAAAGTCACTTCAAGAAACATGCTTGAGTCGTACGAAATAGTAATGCATCGGTTATGGAAATATAAACAGGGGCGTCATGAATGCAGCACGGACATGATTAGTCCCGCAGAGGCCTGGTAATTGAATAGAAAGGCTTCATTTTCCTGGTGCAGGTGTAGGTTCGGGGTCGTGCTGGCTGCGGTCCCATGTGAACCATCCAGTTGGGAAAATTGAAACATTGAAAATGCATGCACCGCTAATGTATGCCACACAAGGGCAGTGAGTATTACGCCTGCTGGAGTGGATTTTAATTAATTTATTGCACATATGATGTAAACACAAGACTGAGCCGGTGTTACTCGTTGCATCGAAGCGGAGCATGTGAAGATATTCCCTAATGAGGATACCGGATGACTCCTACGTCTGCAACATGTGTCCTGGAAGCTAATGTGATGGTTCCGTAAACCACAAAACAGATAAGCGTAAAAGGGCGGAGTCATCAGATATGATGACTTTGCCTTTGCAATATGTAAAACATTTTTTGGACCACTTTGTGAACTCTTATCACTGCAAAAAGTCAGTGTTCAAAGACAAGAATAAAAAATACAAAAATGAGGGTTATTTTATTTGAACTAAGCAAAATTATCTGCCAACAGAACAAGAAAATTTGGCTTGTCAAGACTTTCCAAAACAAGTATAATTAGCTAACCTCAATGCACCCAAAAATACCCTAAAATAAGTGTATTCTCACTTATAACAACTGTACTACTATATGAGTACGTATTTTCTATTGTTTCATTGAAAATAAAACAGCAAAGTCCATTTGGCTGTCATCCGTTTTAATCCATCCATCCATTTCTACCGCTTATTCCCTTTGGGGTCGCGGGGGGGCGCCGTTTTAATATGAGACACAATTGTGTCAAAGTGATTCTCATCCTCTCTCTTTCTCTCTCTCTCTCTCTCTCTCTCTACACACGTGAATAAATTACCATATTAATTAGCCATGTGCTCATTGTTACGTGGAGTGAATACAGTAGCAATCAATTACCATACTAAGTAGTATGTGCACTGTTGTCTATGTTATGTAAACTTAAAACTCTAAAGCATTTTTTTTTATTGGGGACATTTTTACTGGGGCACTGCAGATCAACAGTGGGGCACGTACCCCAGTGAAATCTGTCTGGCGACGCCCCTGGCAGAGACGTCCCCAAACGATACAAAGGCGAGCGGTCCACCCCGGGTCCTAACTCTGGACAGCCAGCACTTCATCCATGGCCGCCGGACCTGTGCCTCCCCTTCCACAAGGGAGAGGGGTGCAGAAAATAAAATAAATGGTAGATCAACTGGTCTATAAAGGAGGTCTATTTAAAGGCTAGTGTATACAAATGAGTTTTAAGATGGGACTTAAATGCTTCTAGTGAGGAAGCATCTCTAACTGTTACTGGGAGGACATTCCAGAGTATTTGAGCCTGAATAGAAAACGCTCTATGGCCCGCAGACTTTTTTTGGGCTCTGGGAATCACTAGTAAGTTGGAGTTCTTTCAACGCAGATTTCTTGCCGGGACATATGGTACAATACAATCAGCAAGATAGGATGGAGCTAGACCGTGTAGTATTTTATACGTAAGTAGTAAAACCTTAAAGTCACATCTTAAGTGCACAGGAAGCCAGTGCTGGTGAGCCAGTATATGTATATATATATATATATATATATATAAAAGTAAATACAGTATAGCTGTAATATGATCAAACTTTCTTGTTCTTGTCAAAAGTCTAGCAGCCACATTTTGTACCAACTGTAATCTTTTAATGCTAGACATGGGGAGACCCGAAAATAATATGTTACAGTAATCGAGACGAGGCGTAACAAACGCATGAATAATGATCTATGCATCCCTAGTGGATAAAATGGAATGAATTTTAGCCATATTACGGAGATAAAATAAAAAGGTCAATTTAGTAACACACTTGATGTGTGACTCAAGCGAGAGAGTTGGGTGGAAGATAATACCCAGATTCTTTACCGATTGCTGTAATAAGACCGTGACATTCTTATGAACGGACGCATCACCAACCTACCTTTTCATGACGAATGAAAAGGGATCAAAATCAAATAGAGCGTGTCCATTTGCAAGGGAAAAAAAAAAAAGTGAAAACTCCAAGAACATGGTAGAAGACGCACTGAATAAAATCTATATTTGTCCTTGCATTACAAACGCTTACAATCGCATTAATTTAACCAAGTGTTACACGCGTCACTCTATTATTTCATTGATACTAAAACATAATCGCTCCTCTAATCCTAATTAAGCCCGTGGTGTGTTTTGATGCCGCATCAAAATAGTAAAACACTCACAGGGCTGCCTATTTCGAAAACTAGAACACGCCCGAAATAGACAAAAATCGTCAACAAATGATGATTTTAAAAGAGAGAAAACTAACAAAAACAAGCCTTAATCCCGATCAAGTCAACTGGGGTTGACAGAAAAAGGGGAAAACCTCCATTTGAAAAAGGCATGCTAAATGTACTACCTGTAAACTGTTGAGTTGAGTTTGTGTATACATCACTGTGGAGGGGGGCGTGGCCTGCGTGCCTGCAGCGGAACGGGGTGTGCCAGGACCGGCCTCGAAGTCAGCGACAGTTGTGTAGATGGCCCAGGTGGGCCTTATTATCTAATCACCTGTCGCTCTGTTAAAATGCAGCAGCCGGAAGGAGAGACTTGCTGGAGCTGGAGTAAGAGCGAGAGCGAGCCTGAGACGGACAAAGGGCAATTGCTGGAAAGCAAGAGACAGACTTATTGCAAAATAAAACTGTATCCTGAACCTGAACCGGGCAGTCATGTCAGTGTTTGGTAGTCCGAAGAACCCCCTGGAGGGCAACCTCCACAATTACAATTTCCAGTTTCCCTATTTGGCGTGTTTAAAAAGGAGTAGGAAGAAGCAGACCCTATTTAATCCTAACCTTTTTCCTTTACATAGCATTTGCTAAAACCTTGGTTAACTTCCTCTTTTCAATTTATTCACAATATACTCCATACAGTAAGTAATAACTTGAAAAATAAATAAATATAGTATAGCAGTGTGAGTAACAGCTAAATTTTTGTTTCATCGGACCAAAGATTTTTCCTCCAGAAGGTTTTATCTTCGTCCATGTGATGTCGGATGAAACAAAAATTGAGCTGTTTGGCCACAATACCCAGCAATATGTTTGAAGGAGAAAATGTGAGGCCTTTAATCCCAGGAACACCATGCCTCCTGTCAAGCATGCTGGTGGTAGTATTATGCTCTGGGCCTGTTTTGCTGCCTGGTGCTTTGAATGGGACAGAGAAAAAAGAGGATTACCTCCAAATTCTTCAGGACAACCTAAAATCATCAGCCTGGAGGTTGGGTCTTGGGCGCAGTTGGGTGATCTAACAGGACAATGACCCCAAACACATGTCAAAAGTGGTAAAAATTGAGCTTTTTGGCCACAATACCTAGCACTCTGCTTGGAGGAGAAAAGGTGAGGCCTATAATTCCAAGAACACCATACCTACTGTCAAGCATGGTGGTGGTAGTATTATGCTCTGGGTCTGCTTTGCTACCAATGGAACTGGTGCTTTACAGAGAGTAAAGGGGAAGATGAAAAAGGAGGATTACCTCCGAATTTTACAGGACAAGCTAAAATCATCAGGCGTGGAGGTTGGGTCTTGGGCACAGTTGGGTGTTCCAACAGGACAATGACCACCCAAACACATGTCAAAAGCAGTAAAGGAATGGCTAAATAAGGCCAGGCTAGAATGAAGGTTTTAGAATGGCCGTCCCAAAGTCCGGACTTAAATGTGTTGACAATGCTGAAGAAACAAGTCCATGTCGGAAAAGCAACACATTTAGCTGTACTGCACCAATTTTGTCAGGAGGAGTTGAGAGAAAATTCAACAAGAAGCTTGTAGATGGCTCCCAAAAGTGCCGTATTGCAGGTAAACTTGCCAAGGGACATGTAAGCAAATATGAACATTGCTGTACGTATACTTTTGATTGCTCACATTTTCAGTAGAGCCATAATAAATTCATAAAAGAACCAAACTTCACGAATACTTTTTTGTGACCAACAAGTATGTGCTCCAATCACTACATCACAAAAAAAATAAAAAAGTTGTAGAAATGATTGGAAACTCAAGACAGCCACGACTTGATGTTCTTTACAAGTGTACGTAAACTTTTGACCACGACTGTAACTGCGATGTGGTCCTCAGTGAAAATGATTTCAACACTTCTGGTCTGGAGGAACTATGGAGGAAGGCAAGATATGTTTTTATTTTTACTAAATATCTCTGTCATGCTTCTATGTTTGCCCTCCAGGGGGTTCTTTGGACCCCCAAGCACTGACATGATAGCCCGGTTCTGGTTCAGAACAGTTTTATTTTTCAATAAAGTCTGCAGTTTGCTTTGCTTTTTATTAGTAGATTGCACAGTACAGTACATATTCCGTACAATCGACCACTGAATGGTAACACCCCAATAAGTTTTTCAACTTCTTTAAGTCGGGGTCCACGTTAATCAATTCATGGTACAAATATATACTATCAGCATGATAGTCATCACACAAGGTATGTACATACATCGTCACGTCCGTTGTGTCCTTGAGCAAGACACTTCACCCTTGCTCCTGATGGGTCGCGGTAAGGGCTTTTTGCATGGCAGCTTCCGCCATCAGTGTGTGAATGTGTGTGTGAATGTGTGTGTGAATGTGTGAATGTGGAAATAGTGTTAAAACGCTTTGAGTACTTTGAAGGTACTATACAAGTATAACCCAATTTATACCATTTTTTTTCTGTTGGAAGTCTGTCGGAATAATAAAAGTCTCCACATAAGGAAAATAACTGACAAACATATTAGATAACACGGTCATTTGCAGAAAAAACTAACTTCTGTATGCCGTTTTTCCTTGAATTGCCGCCGGTATATAGTACGCGCCCGCCTAGAATTACTGCCGGGTCAAACTCGTTTCGCAAAATAATTAGCGCATGTTTAGCATTACCGCTGGCTCAGGAATTAACGCCAGGTCAAACTCGTTTTGTCAAATAATTAGCATATGCCTAGAATTTCCACAGGGTCAAACTCGTCACGTCACGAGTGACACTTCACTTGTCATCACTTTCAAAATGGAGGAGGATGATTTCAATCATTTAAAATAGCTTAAATGGAAGAAGATTAATAGCTATTCAGTAGGATGTAAGGTCCAAGCTATTGAATATGCTAAAAAGAACAGTAAGCAGCTATGTTTTATCTATATACCGTAGCTGCGTGTGTCAAAATATGAGTCATTAAATGACTCCCGCCCCCTGGTGGTAATAATAATACTAATAATAATAATAATAAAGGATTAGATTTATATCGCGCTTTTCTATTATTAGATACTCAAAGCGCTCACAGTGAAGTGGGAAGCCATCATTCATTCACACAATGGTGGTGGTAAGCTACATCTGTAGCCACAGCTGCCCTGGGGTAGACTGACGGAAGCGTGGCTGCCAGTTTTGCACCTACGGCCCCTCCGACCACCACCAATCATTCATTCATCATTCATTCACCAGTGTGAGCGGCACCGGGGGCCAAGGGTGAAGTGTCCTGCCCATGGACACAACAATAGGTGGGAAGCGAACCTGCAACCCTCGGGTTTCTGGCACGGCCGCTCTACCCACTATGCCATGCCGCCCTAGTAGAGGGCGCTAGTGATCCTTCTTGCGACTACTCGGCTGCAGAAGAAGTGACAACAAGCAGCGATCGTTGATTATTTCCTCTCGCTTGCACTTTTAACATGGAGGATTACATATCTAAAATAAAAACGTTTTCTAAACTGGACTTTCAATCAAAGCAGGAGGTAATAAAGGAAGATCTCCATCAAGACGGAGAGACTTTTAAAACTGAAGAAAGATAAGGAAGACTTTTATAAACAAGTTATCGATGCTTTTGATCAGAAGGAGCTGCGCATGGACTTCATTTATAAGTAAAGGTAAGACCATAATAATGTTATTTTTATTAAATTTGCTTTTCATGATGTATCCTTACATCACACTCAAATTTATATGCGCAGGCCTAATTTTATCGCATGCCTTTGGTAAGTGCCGGAGTGAGAAGAGGTTTTAAATTAATTAGCGCCCCGGCGGCAATTCAAGGAAATACGGTAATTCTAGAACCCTCAGAACCGACCCATTCCTATTACACTTTGGCCATGTTCCTGCGTGTGTGTGTGTTTGTGCGACGACGCATACCGCCTGTGTGCATACGCCACACAGCGCAGAAACATTTTATGCACCCCGACACAATTTAATTTAGTTTAATCACAGCCTTCCCGCTGGGAAGACGGCGTATAATTACACTTTACAGAACTTCCCCGCAGCCCGCGTGCAGGGGAAGACTGCCTTGACGCAGGCGAAGCGCAGACACAGAAAGACTTGAGCGTGCAAAATAATCGGCGTCGGTGCATAATGAAATCGTTATGTAACTTTTGATTTAAAATTCCTGGCCTGAAAAAAAACAAAAAAACATCGATAAAATCCTGAGAAGACGGCGGTGCATAATTGAAGGAAGAACATGAAGTAACCGTGTTAGCGCACCAACGCGGCGTTCCTATTACCTGAGGACTGGATGGATTTCCTTGATTTGATTCGGGTTGTTTCTCCATATGAGTAAATGCTGTGCTTGCAATAATACCAGTTATTGGAGATGATAGCAAAGAAATTGGTTCCGGGGAGATTTGAGCCGACACGGGTTTCGTCGGAAGCCGGCGACGTTGTATTGGGTTAGCGATGACATAACACGGGCATCTGTCGATCTGGATTGACGCCTCGGTGGGAAAAGGAGCGGGGTAGGACGCGGAGGCCAAGGGTCCCGAGGCGTCCTCTCAGGAAAAGTCTCCAGAGTTGTGTAACCGCCGAGCGCATGCGCTTTAACGGCGAAAGCGCGGGAGGAGAGACGTGTGCACCCCGTGCAGACATGTACCTGATGTACCCTGGGCTTTTGTTGCTACATTCGCCTCCGATGTGGAACAAAGGCCTGCTCCTCTGAGACCCCCCGCGTCTCCTTCTCCTTGCCTTCCCCGACCCAGTTTACTTGATTGATTTCCACCCAGCAGGCCTCTTGTATAACACTCCACAACCCTTGCACGACGGTGCCGGCACACACGCCGAGAACTGTGTTCACATTAAAACTTCAGTAAAAAAAGTCGTAACCCGCTCACTTCTCTTTCTTCTACTTTCTCCTTCCACGTCTCCATTAGATGCACTTTAAAAAGTGCGGCACCATAGGGCTTGGATGGGTGACGGGGTGAACGCAATGCATTGTGGGTTTTATCTGAATAGCTTATTTATCAATCAATCAATCAATCAAAGTTTGTTTCCTTCCATCCATCTCAATTGCCAACCTGGAGACCTCCGATTTCGGGAGGCGTGGTTGGGGTGGGGGGCGTGGTTAAGAGGGGAGGAGTATAATTCACCAACTCGTGTATTTCATATATATATATATATATATATATATATATATATATATATATATATATATATATATATATATATATATATATATATATATATATATATATATATATATATATATATATATATATATATATATATATATATATATAT
Source organism: Nerophis ophidion (assembly GCF_033978795.1). NCBI lineage: Eukaryota > Metazoa > Chordata > Actinopteri > Syngnathiformes > Syngnathidae > Nerophis > Nerophis ophidion. Next base: position 79,298,923 of record NC_084615.1, read on the forward strand.
ATATGTAGGTGTGGGAAAAATCACAAGAATACTTCATCTCTACAGAAGTGTTTCATGAGGGGTTCCCTCAATCATCAGGAGATTTTAATGGAAGCATTCACATACAATGGTTTATATAGGGCACAGAGTGGGTGGGTACAGGCAGGCGTAGGGTGTGGTGATTGGCTCATGTGTTACCTAGGAGGTGTTTCCGTCTGTGGCGGCATGTTGAAATGATTTCACTGCGCTTGTTGAGGGAAGACAGGCCTGGATGATATATAATAAACAGTTTCTCTTTCAAGCATAGGTTGCATCTTTTATTACCACTGTTGTAAGGTTTGCTGGATGCAAGAATTTGCCATGTTATTGAATAGTCAACATTATTGTCTTTGTATTATTTATCTTTGTCTTTGTAATATTCAATATTCAATAACATGGCAAATTCCGGCAGTCGTTCTAGAGAATATTAGCGTCTCCTTTTGACTTATTCCCTTTGTGACACGGGTGTTAAATGGCTCTTTGAATGGCAAAGGATACCGATCCCAGAACCATGTATATCAAATATTTCCGGATGGTTCAACCGCTACCCACCCGAATCTAATTAAAATCTATTTTTTCGTCATGTCACCTGCCTGATCCGCGGTTTATCCGCCGACTCCGCGGATGAGACCGCAAACCACGCATCTCTAATATATATATATATATATATATATATATATATATATATATATATATATATATATATATATATATATGTATGAAATACTTGACTTTCAGTGAATTCTAGCTATATATATTTATTTTATTATATATATAAATATAATAAATAGTTGAATTTCCGACGGCACCTATCAACTACACAATAATAAAAACACAGTTGTTCTACTAACTGTACTGTGCTTGCTGGTTACTAAAACAACAACACTTACCTTTCACTATTTGAGTAACCTTTGTTCTGCCATTTGCGTATTGGCGAGCGATCTCCGAATCCGTTAACATATCCTTCACGGATTTGTTGTAGAGATCCGCAAATGAGAAGGGGATGTTGCTTCCAGCTATCATTATATTAGCCATCTTTGTCTTCGCATAAGTTACACCATCGGGTCTCCATTTTGCGAGGTGGCCCATAATACTGGGTTGTGAACGATGCTGCGCTGCGGACGCTTTGTGCTTCCTTGACCGTTCATGAAAATCTGGGAGGGTTGGCAAGTATGTATTCAATTGTATTGCAGTATTGTCCTGTTTAGGAGGGTCACAACATTGCTGAGTCAGTTTCTCATGGAGCTGGAGGGGGCGTGGAACTCAGCTTTGCCTGAATTCCGTGAGATTTTTGGGAGGAAATTTGTCCCGAGATGTTTTCGGGAGAGGCGCTGAATTTTGGGAGTCTCCCGGAAAATCTGGAAGGGTTGGCAAGTATGCCATCCATCCATCTTCTTCCGCATATCCGAGGTTGGGTCGCGGGGGCTGCAGCCTAAGCAGGTAAGCCCAGACTTCCCTCTCCCCAGCCACTTGGTCCAGCTCCTCCCGGGGGATCCCGAGGCGTTCCCAGGCCAGCCGGGAGACATGGTTTTCCCAACCTGCCCTGGGTCTTCCCCGTGGCCTGGGGAAGGCGAGGGTGAGGGTGGAGGAGAAAAGCAGAGAAACAGCAGATCAACTGGTCTAAAAAGGGGGTCTATTTAAAGGCTAGAGTATACGAATGAGTTTTAAGATGGGACTTAAAGTTTTGCTGTTTACTGCCATCATATGTGTGACTGCCATCTACTGGTTACACTTATCATTACACGGCGCACCAAATAAAACAGCTTCGAGGTTGGTAAGCACACCCAAGATTACTCCGCACCGTGTTATAAGGCGCACTGTCGATTTTTGAGAAAATGAAAGGATTTTAAGTGCGCATTATAGTCCGACAAATATGGAACGTAGCGCAGCACATCATGTTCAAATGTGCTTTCTTAGCGGACTACAGAAACTGTCAACATGTTTATTTTTTTAGGCAAGTTCATTACCTCAACCAAGTCCATCTGTGTCCCACATCGACACCACAACAGAGTGTACTGCCAGCACCGCTCCCTCACACCCTCTTCTCGTCCCTTTGGTCTTGCAAAGCCTGCGTCTCGCACGTCTTATCCAACTGCACAATTCTACTTTTTTTTTCTTCATCATTGTCCCTCATCAGCTCCACCCTTCTCATATTTCATTCGTTCTACTCCTAGATGAGCCATGAACGCCTCGCCACACAACACAAGACATCGTGATGCTTGGCCGTTATTCAGACTTCATACCTTTTTTACTATATTGTGTCATCGATTGTTGTCTTGGGGATTTCTGGGCATCCAAACAATGCCTGAGCCCCAGGCTGTGAGTCAGTGGATCAGGAGGAAGGAATCTCACTTAAACCGGTGCAGGCCACCGGCCAAGTCCAGCCTGTCAGCAAGCAACTAGCACCACATAATCGTGTTCAGACGTGGTGAAAAACTCTGCACGGTCCCTTAAAAGCCCTTCTGACCTCTCTGTACAAGTCACTCTGCTTTGATAAATGCCCACTTCTTCTATCTTGCCGGCTTCTGCTCGCTTTCCATCCAGCTGCTGACCTTATCACGCCCGTGCCATGATCCAGTATCTTTTCAGAACCACCAACACAGTAGATAAGGCTCCTGGAGTTCCCCGGCTTTTCACTTCGACACCCTTTTACCACCGCCGGGGACAACGACGACATTCATCACACGTGCCATTTTATAGCCGCTCACCGCGGCCTTTATTTTCAAGTCTACTGACAACATAAACGCTGGTCATTTATCAAGACGGATTAAGAGCCGAGGCACAACAGTTCTACTCTGGTACGTGCGGTGGAGAAGGAGGCGGCACTGAGACTGGAGCCTCGCTTAGCCGCCTTGGGCAGAGGTGGGTAGTAACGCGCTACATATACTCAATTACATCTACTTCAGTCAATTTTGGGATAAATTCTACTACTAAGAGTAGTTTTAAGGCAACATACTTTAGCTTTTACTTGAGTATATTTATAGAGAAGAAATGCTACTTTTACGCCGCTCCATTTATCTACATTCAGCTCGCTGCTTGTTCCTGATTTTTATCGATCTGTTAATGCACACTTTGTTTGTTTTGGTTTCAAAGTAGGATCTATCGCATGCCTGCGTTCCACCAATCAAATGCAGTCACTGGTGACGTTTGACTTCGTTTCACCGATCGAACGTAGTTACTGGTGACGTTTGACTCGGTTTCACCAATCGAACACAGTCACTGGTGACGTTTGACTCGGTTTCACCTATTGAACGCAGTCACCGGTAACGTTTGACTTCGTTTCACCAATCAAACGCAGTCACTGGTGACATTTGACTTCGTTTCACCAATCAAACGTAGTTATTGGTGACGTTTGACTCCATTTCACCGATCGAACACAGTCAATGGCGACGTTTGATTCGGGTTCACCGATCAAACGCAGTTACTGGTGACGTTTGACTCCGTTTCACTGATCGAACGCAGTCACTGGTAACGTTTGACTTCGTTTCACCGATCAAACGCAGTCACCGGTGACGTTTGACTCCGTTTCACCGTTCGAACGCAGTCACTGGTGACGTTTGACTCCGTTTCAGCAATCAAATGCAGTCACTGGTGACGTTTGACTCCGTTTCACTGATCGAACGCAGTCACCGGTGACGTTTGACTCTGTTTCCCCGATCAAACGCAGTCACAAGACTCCTACGTACTTGAACTCCTCCACTTGGAGCAGGGTCTCCTCCTCAACCCCGGAGATGGCACTCCACCCTTTTCCGGGAGAGAACCATGGACTATGGACATATCACGTCACTCGTTGTCACTTCTTCTGCAGCCGAGTAGTCGCAAGAAGGATCACTAGTGCCCTCTACCACCAGGAGGCGGGAGTCATTTAATGACTCATATTTGACACACGCAGCTACGGTAAATTAATAAAACATAGCTGCTTACTGTTCTTTTTAGCATATTCAATAGCTTGGACCTTAAATCCTACTGAATAGCTCTTAATCTTCTTCCCTTTATGTGATTTCAAATGATTCAAATCAGCCTCCTCCATTTTGAAAATGATGACAGGCGAAGTGTCACTCGTGACGTCACGGCGGCAATTCAAGGAAATACGTCAGGTTGAAAAGGATTTGCATATCAGTGCATTGTGTTTTTATTTACGATTTACACAACGTGCCAACTTCACTGGTTTTGGGGTTTTGTCCATGGCAAAGATGCAAAACATTGTCACTTCCTTCCATCCTCGCAGCTTCCCCTCGTTAAGTCAAGTAAAGCAGCTTCAAGAGACAGACATCCGATCCCAAATGATTTCCCCCCCCTTTGAGAAATAATAAATACAGACAGCAAATAATAGCATTTGTTCTTATTATTTTGCAGTTCTCCGACGTTCCATTTGGAGGCGTGGACCAAAAGCCGTGGCAAGCGAGAACAAGATGCACCGTGGCTGACATTATAAAAGATCAAGGCGCTCTCAAAGGTCAGCGTTGCCATATTCTCTTTCTCTGTGGTATTGACACTTGATATTTCTGTGATCTTTTGCCCTAATTAAAAAAAGGAGAAAACAGTTGGCGAGACTGCAACTGAGGTGGTTTTATGCCGGGCTCATATTGTCTTCTCACATCACATGTTGTAACATATGGGCTTTCTTTACAACATGTTACATTTAAAAAAATAAAAGTAATATCCTTGCAATGAATGCACATAGGGGGCCTGATTTACTGACAGTTTGCGTGTGCTAAAACACATGCAAACCTATTCGCACACACAAAGCTGATCTACTAAGTGTGTTTTGGCGAGGGGCGTGGCCTGCGGACCTGCAGCGAAACAGGATGTGCCAGGACCGGCTTCGAGATCAGCGACAGGTGCGTAGATGTTAAAGTTAAAGTAACTTGACCAATTACCCTTTTCTTTTTCTCCTATGTTCCCCCCTCCCTTGTGGAGGGGGTCCGGTCCGGTGGCCATGGATGAAGTACTGGCTGTCCAGAGTCGGGACCCAAGATAGACTGCTCGTCCAGAGTCGGGACCTAGGATGGACCGCTCGCCTGTGTATCGGTTGGGGACATCTGTGCGCTGCTGATCCGCCTCCACTTGGGATGGTTTCCTGCTGGCTCCACTTTAGACGGGACTCTTACTACTATATTGGATCCACTTTGGTGGGGGCGGGGGGATGGGGGGTGGGGGTTGCCCACATATGCGGTTTCTTAGAGTCATCATTGTCGAAGTCCCACTGGGGTGAGTTTTTCCTTGCCCTTATGTGGGCTCTACTGAGGATGTTGTTGTGGTTTGTGCAGCCCTTTGAGACACTTGTAATTTAGGGCTGGATAAATAAACATTGATTGATTGATTGATTGATCGATCACCCCCATGGAGGTGAGGGGAGCAGTGAGCAGCAGTGGTGGCCGCGCCCAGGAATCATATTTGGTGATTTAACCCCCATTTCCAACCCTTGATGCTGAGTGCCAAGCAGGGAGGTTATGGGTCCCATTGTTATTGTCTTTGATATGACTTGGCCCGGATTTGAACTCACGACCTACCGATGTCAGGGCGGACACTCTAACCACTAGGGCACTGAGTAGATGGCCCAGCTGGACCCGATTATCTAGTCACCTGTCGCTCTGTTAAAAGGCAGCAGCCGGGGGAGGAGAGGGGAGTTGGAGTTGGAGCTGGAGCTGGAGCTGGAGCGCGAGCGAGAGATAGAGAGAAAGACAGAATAAAAGACACTCACTGAAAAGCCCAAACAAAAAGACTATATTGGAAAAATAAAACAGTGTTCTAAAAACCCTGAAAAGGAGCTGTCATGTGGGCGTTTTCCGTTCGGGCTCCAGTACTCTGGAATGCCCTCCCGGTAACAGTTCGAGATGCTACCTCAGTAGAAGCATTTAAGTCTCATCTTAAATCTCATCTGTATACTCTAGCCTTTAAATAGACCTCCTTTTTAGACCAGTTGATCTGCCGCTTCTTTTCTTTCTCCTATGTCCCCCCCTCCCTTGTGGAGGGGGTCCGGTCCGATGACCATGGATGAAGTACTGACTGTCCAGAGTCGAGACCCAGGATGGACCGCTCGTCGGGACCCAGGATGGACTGCTCGCCTGTATCGGTTGGGGACATCTCTACGCTGCTGATCCGCTTGAGATGGTTTCCTGTGGACGGGACTCTCACTGCTGTCTTGGAGCCACTATGGATTGAACTTTCACAGTATCATGTTAGACCCGCTCGACATCCATTGCTTTCGGTCCCCTAGAGGGGGGGGGGGTTGCCCACATCTGAGGTCCTCTCCAAGGTTTCTCATAGTCAGCATTGTCACTGGCGTCCCACTGGATGTGAATTCTCCCTGCCCACTGGGTGTGAGTTTTCCTTGCCCTTTTGTGGGTTCTTCCGAGGATGTTGTAGTCGTAATGATTTGTGCAGTCCTTTGAGACATTTGTGATTTGGGGCTATATAAATAAACATTGATTGATTGATTGATTGAGTGATTGGTGGTCCGAGGAACCCGGAAAGAAGAAACCTCCGCAGCGTACAATCCATTTTGCGTCTCTGTCTTGTGAATTATATTTATTTAGCGCTTTTCTCTAGTGACTCAAAGCGCTTTACATAGTGAAACCCAATATCTAAGTTACATTTAAAGCAGTGTGGGTGGCACTGGGAGCAGGTGGGTAAAGTGTCTTTCCCAAGGACACAACGGCAGTGACTAGGATGGCGGAAGCGGGGATCGAACCTGCAACCCTCAAGTTGCTGGCACGGCCACTCTACCAACCGAGCTATGCCGCCCCATATTCTTCATTAATATGCAGAATATGTGTCGATCATCAAAATGCCCACAATACTATGCATTATCCATCCATCCATCCATTTCCCACCGCTTGTCCCTTTTGGGTTTGCGGGGGGTGCTGGAGCCTATCTCAGCTGCAAGGCTACTTTGCATTATTTGTCAGAAATAAACATATATATATCAGACATATTGTCTATTCAGCAACATCCTTTTACAATGTTATAGCTGCATGCTGGGTGACAGAAGGATTAAAACACATTCAATGTATGCCTTTTGGTGATCTACTGATATACTTTTGAACAATTTTCCTTGTGGATCAATACAGTTTGTCTAAGTCTACTAAACGTGTGCTAAGTGTATTGGTTCTGTTAAGTGAGCATAATAAGGAAAGCAACTAGAGATATCCGATAATGGCTTTTTTGCCGATATCCGATTTTGTTCAAATCTTAATTACCGATACCGATATCAACCGATATCGATATATACAGTCGTGGAATGAACACATTATTATGCCTATTTTTGTTGTGATGCCCCGCTGGATGCATTAAACAATGTAACAAGGTTTTCCAAAATAAATCAACTCAAGTTATGGGAGAAAAAATGCCAACAAGGCACTGCCATATTTATTATTGAAGTCACAAAGTGCATTATTTGTTTTTTTAACATGCCTCAAAACAGCAGCTTGCAATTTGGGACATGCTCTCCCTGAGAGAGCATGAGGAGGTTGAGGTGGGTTTGGGTTGTGTATATTGTAGCATCCCGGAAGAGTTAGTGCTGCAAGGGGTTCTGGGTATTTGTTCTGTTGTGTCTAGGTTGTGTTACGGTGCGGATGTTCTCCCAAAATGTGTTTGTCATTCTTCTTTGGTGAGGGTTCACAGTGTGGCGCATATTTTTAACAGTGTTAAAGTTGTTTATACGGCCACCCTCAGTGTGACCTGTATGGCTGTTGACCAAGTATGCTTGCATTCACTTGTGTGTGTGAAAAGCCGTACATATTATGTGACTGGGCTGGCATGCAAAGGCAGTGCCTTTAAGCTTTATTGGCGCTCTGTACTTCTCCCACACACAACGGCGTTTTAAAAAGTCATACATTTTCCTTACCGATAATTTCCAATATTACATTTCAAAGCATTTATGGGGCGATAATATCGGCAGTCGGATATTATCAGACATCTCTACACGCAACCCATTTTGCATCTCCGTCTTCGTTAATATGCGGAATATTTGTTGTTCGTCAAAATGCCCACAATGCTGAGAGGAGAAAATGCAACTTTATTATACAGCACACACTCTGTGATTTATCAACACTCATCACCATTTTACGAGAAGTATTCAGGGTTTTATTTAGCATTTCTAAAAAGTGCGTGCAAACTGACACACACTCCGTGCTCTCGCTGCAAAGATTAATGATTGACAGATAATTCCCCGTCCTACGTGTGTGTCAATATATTTGCAATATTTGTCAGAAATAGCAACTGTAAAATACAAATACAAACGTATTAGACATATTGTCTGTTCAGCAGCATCCTTTCACAATGATAAAGCTGAATGCTGGGTGATATAAGGAATAAAACATCGATTCCTGAGGCAGTACTGCATCAGTGTATAAAGGATATCACCACATGGGTTCAGGAACCCTTCAGAAAACAACTGTCAGTAACTACAGTTGGCCGCTACATCTGTAAGTGCAAGTTAAAACTCTACTATGCAATGCGAAAGCCATTTATCAACAACACCCAGAAACGCCGCCAACTTTGTTGGGTCCGAAGTCATCTAAGATGGACTGATGCAACGTGGAAAAATTGATCTGTGGTCTCAAGAATCTTCATTTCAAATTGTTTGGTCTTCCGGATAAAAAAAAAACAAAACATTGGAATTGTTGTAGGTGCGAAGTTGAAAAGCCAGCATGTGTGATGGTATGGGGGTGTATTAGTGAACAAGACATGGGTAACTTACACATGTGTGATGGTATGGGGGTGTATTAGTGAACAAGACATGGGTAACTTACACATGTGTGATGGTATGGGGGTGTATTAGTGCCCAAGACATGGGTAACTTACACATGTGTGATGGTATGGGGGTGTATTAGTGAACAAGGTATGGGTAACTTACACATGTGTGATGGTATGGGGGTGCATTAGTGCCCAAGGCATGGGTAACTTACACATGTGTGATGGTATGGGGGTGTATTAGTTCCCAAGGCATGGGTAACTTACACATGTGTGATGGTATGGGGGTGTATTAGTGAACAAGACATGGGTAACTTACACATGTGTGATGGTATGGGGGTGTATTAGTGAACAAGACATGGGTAACTTACACATGTGTGATGGTATGGGGGTGTATTAGTGAACAAGGCATGGGTAACTTACACATGTGTGATGGTATGGGGGTGTATTAGTGAACAAGACATGGGTAACTTACACATGTGTGATGGTATGGGGGTGTATTAGTGAACAAGGCATGGGTAACTTACACATGTGTGATGGTATGGGGGTGTATTAGTGAACAAGACATGGGTAACTTACACATGTGTGATGGTATGGGGGTGTATTAGTGCCCAAGACATGGGTAACTTACACATGTGTGATGGTATGGGGGTGTATTAGTGAACAAGGCATGGGTAACTTACACATGTGTGATGGTATGGGGGTGTATTAGTGAACAAGACATGGGTAACTTACACATGTGTGATGGTATGGGGGTGTATTAGTGCCCAAGGCATGGGTAACTTACACATGTGTGATGGTATGGGGGTGTATTAGTGAACAAGACATGGGTAACTTACACATGTGTGATGGTATGGGGGTGTATTAGTGCCCAAGGCATGGGTAACTTACACATGTGTGATGGTATGGGGGTGCATTAGTGCCCAAGACATGGGTAACTTACACATCTGTGAAGGCACCATTAATGCTGAAAGGTGCATACAGGTTTTGGAACAACATATGTTGCCATCCAAGCAACGTTATTATGGACGCCCCTGCTTATTTCAGCAAGACAATGCCAAGCCACGCGTTAAAACAGCGGGGCTTCATAGTAAAAGAGTGCAGGTACTAGACTGGCCTGCCTGTAGTCCAGATATGTCTCCCTTTGAACATATGAAGCCTAAAATACCACGACAAAGACCTGTTGAACAATTTAAGCTGTAAATCGAGCAAGAATGGGAAAGAATTCCACCTGAAAAGCTTCAAAAATGAGTGTCCTCAGTTCCCAAACGTTTACTGAGTGTTGTTAAAAGGAAAGGCCATGTAACACAGTGGTAAAAATGCCCCTGTGCCAACTTTTTTGCAACGTGTTGCTGCCATTAAATTATAAGTTAATGATTATCTGCAAAAAAAAAATTAAATTTTTCAGTTGGAACATTAAATATCTTGTGTTTGCAGTCGATTCAATTGAAAATAAGTTGAAAAGGATTTCCAAATCATTGTATTTTGTTATTATTTACAAATTACACAACGTGCCAACTTCACTGGTGTTGGGTTGTGTACAGTACATACAGTCTTAATAGATCACATGCCAAATGGTAGTAGACATTATTTTATAAATTGCACATGCAGGTCAGAGCCGGATCGTTGCAAATCAGGCCCATCGTGTGTGTTGAATACAGATGTTTTGAAGGTAATAAAACCTGACTTTGTCTTTGCTGGAGCCCGCATGGAGACTTAATCCGCTGCCGATTCGCGCGGTCCCTCCGAGGTTTTCCATTTGTCAGCATTCATTTGCCTTTGGCTTAATAATGTATGCGTTGTCAGTCCGTATACGAGGTGACGCCAATTACACTCAATGTAAATGTTCATTTAAACAGCGGCCGCTAATATCGGCTTGATCAGATCTGAAATCTGCTCCAGCGTTTGTTGGCAGACACTAAAAGGCTGATAGGCGCCACGTTTCCAAAGGTTTCCACACATGCTTAATCATTCCAGCATGTTAACTCCCTCGCTTTGCTGCGTTTTAAAAGAGGAATATCTTGCATTTGAACTACAAACCCCGTTTCCATATGAGTTGGGAAATGGTGTTAGATGTAAATATAAACAGAATACAATGATTTGCAAATCCTTTTCAAGCCATATTCAGTTGAATATGCTACTAAGACAACATATTTGATGTTCAAACTCGTAAACTTTATTTTTTTTGCAAATAATAATCAACTTAGAATTTCATGGCTGCAACACATGCCAATGTAATTGGGAAAGGGCATGTTCACCACCTTTTATTTTAACAACACTCACTCAATAAACGTTTGGGAACTGAGGAAACTAATTGTTGAAGCTTTGAAAGTGGAATTCTTTCCCATTCTTGTTTTATGTAGAGCTTTAGTCGTTCAACAGTCGCTGTCGTATTTTACGCTGACAATGTTCTACAGGAGCTTAATTTAAGAATATATTTCAACATATTGAGCAAAAAGGTTAATTTCTTTCTACCAAGAAAAGTGCACTTGTTATTAATGAGAATATACTTATTTTAAGGTATTTTTGGTTAATTAAGGTTAGCTAATTTTCTTTGTTTTGGAAAATCTTGACAGGCCAAATTTTCTTGTTCTATTGGCAGAGAGATTTGATGAGTTCAAGTAAAATACCCATCATTTTTGTATTTTTTGTTCTTGTTTTTGAACACTGACTTTTAGTAGTGTAGGGACTGAAAGTATTGACGGCCTACAGAACCAGGCTGTCACGACTTGGACTTGGGCGTGTATTTTTTTCCCGAGGCAAAGGAAAGTTGGCGCGAGCAAGGCGTGAATGTAAGTACATCTTTATATTTTACACTAACAAACTATAAAAAAAGGAAGCAAACAAAAGGCGCGCACAATGGCAGTACAAAAACTTGGCTATGAAACAAAACACTAGCACAGATGCAATTAACTATTAACAAGAAACAAAACACTTGCACTGTGGCATGAATAATGAGAAAACTTACATGGAACAAAACGAGAATGGGACATGGATCATTGGCATGGATCAGGTGGGGTCGCTCAGCCTCTAGCTCGGCCGCCATCACCAGTTCTTTCTCATGCAAAGCCACACCCGCCAGCCCGGCCTCCACCATCAGTCTTTCAGCCTGCAAAGCCGCAACCTCCGGTCCGGCTTCCACCACCGGTCTGGCCTCCACCATCAGTCTTTCAGCCTGCAAAGCCGCAACCTCCGGTCCGGCTTCCACCACCGGTCCGGCCTCCACCATCAGTCTTTCGGCCTGCAAAGCCGCAACCTCCGGTCCAGCTTCCACCACCGGTCCGGCCTCCACCACCGGTCTTTCGGCCTGCAAAGCCGCAACCTCCGGTTCGGCCTCGACCACCGGTCTTTAGGCCTACCAAGCCGCAACCCCAAGTTATGTCACCTCCTTCACACACTCGATAACCTGCTATGCACCTTGTAATCCATGCCAATTATCCATGTCTTGTTTTCGTTTTGTTCCAAGTAAGTTTTCTCATTATTCATGCCACGGTGCAAGGTAATTTTGGGTTCATTTATGTTAGCTAATTTTACTTGTTTTGGAAAGTCTTGACAAGCCGAATTTTCCTGCTCTATTGGTAGATAATTTTGCTTAGTTCAAGTAAAATACCCCTCATTTTTTTATTTTTTTTCTTGTTTTTGAACACTGACTTTTTGCAATGTAAGGACTGAAAGTACTGACAGCCTACAGAACCAGGCCAGACACTACAAAGTTTTTCAGGAACATAATTAAAGAATATATTTCAACATATTGAGCAAAAATGTCTATTTTTCTTTTCCACCAAGAAAAGAGCACTTGTTATTAGTTAGAATATACTTATTTTAAGGTATTTTTGGGTTCGCTATTTTTTCTTGTTTTGGAAAGTCTTGACAAGCCGAATTTCCCTGTTCTTTTGGGAGATCATTTTGATGAGTTCAAGTAAAATACCCCTCATTTTTGTATTTAATTTTCTTGTTTTTGAACACTGACTTTTTGCAGTGTAGGGACTTTAAGTACTGACAGCCTACAGAACCAGGCCAGACACTACAAAGTTTTAATTTTAGAATATTTTTTTCAACATATTGAGCAAAAAGGTCTAATTCTTTTTTAATCCACCAAAAAATTTGCACTTTTTCTTAGTGAGAATATACTTATTTTAAGGTATTTTTGGGTTCGCTAATTTTACTTGTTTTGGAAAGTCTTGGCAAGCCAAATTTTCTTCTTCTATTGGCAGATAATTTTGCTTAAATCAAATAAAATACCCCTAATTTTGTTTTTCTTGTTTTTGAACAATGGCTTTTTGCAGTGTAGCACTTCTAGCATGTGTTCACATGCTGGATTGTAAACAGAAAGCAAAGTGGAAAAATGGTCTGGAAGTGAAAGCAGATATGAGCTGATGGTGTTGTCATGTTGTGTAATTGCCATGTGCAGTGGACTGACTTTACGTGCACGTGCCAATAAGCCAGGAGCACACGCTTATTGCACAGCGCACAAATATAGTTGCCTGTGGTTACCAGTGTGGTTGTTGTCATCTGATTCTCTACAATGCACGCCACTGTGGGCCAGAAGTCCTTGTGTGGAATCCATCTCCAGATTACTCTTCATTTACAATTGAAGTTAAAAAGTGGCTTTGGAGCAAACAAAGCTGCTCACACGGTCAATAAGGTGGCCACTATGTTTGACACATCAACTTCATGTGTATTAAGCATTTTTCTTGTAAATTGTGAGGTGTGTGTGTTAAAATCATGGTTGTTTTACAAATGATGACAGATGTGAACAAGAGCATGTACAGTATTTTCTTTGTGTCACGATTTGTGGATGAGGATAGTGAGAGTGAAGGACTAGAAAAAAAAAGACAGGGCAGTGGGGGTGATTCAGATGTTATTAAGACACATTTACAAGGATGATTCTGGAAAATCCCTTATCTGCTTATTGTGTTACTAGTGTTTTAGTGAGATTAAATAGTCGTACCTGAAAGTCGGAGGGGTGTGGCGACCGCCAGTGTCTCTGAGGGAAGCCACTTTTCCCGACGAGGCGAGGCGAAGGCAGCCGGTCCGGCCGGGCTGAGCTTTTTTCCCCCCTCCTCCACGGTGGAAGCATCCCACGTTCAAGGGCGGCCGGTCGGAGGAGGCAAGAGAGTCGCAGCTGCCTCTTTCACAGGTGCACGAGGAACGACGCAAGCTCCGCTCATGTCTACGGTAAGAGCCGACTTATTACCCCAATTTTCTCACCGAAACCTGCCGGTGGACATGTTGTAGGGAACCATGTTCGCTTGACCGCTCTGTTCCATAGTAAATCTTCACCTTTGGGAATGTAAACAAGGAAACACCGGCTGTGTTTGTGTTGCTGAAGGCGGCCGCATTACACCGTTACTCGTGTTTCAGTGAGATTATATAGTCGTACCTGAAAATCGGAGGGGTGTGGCCACGGGTGTGGTGACCACCAGTGTCTCTGAGGGAAGCCACTTTTTATTTGACGAGGCGAGGCGAAGGCAGCCGGTCGGGCCGGGCTGAGCTTTTTTTCCCCCCCTCCTCCACGGTGGAAGCATCCCACGTTCAAGGGCGGCAGGTCGGAGGAGGCAAGAGAGTCCGCAGCTGCCTCTTTGACAGGTGCATGAGGAACAGCGCAGCGGTAAGAGCCGACTTATTACCACCATTTTCTCACCGAAACCTGCCGGTTGACATGCTGTGGAGAACCATGTTCTCTTGACCGCTCTGTTCCATAGTAAAGCGTCACCTTCGGGAATGTAAACAAGGAAACACCGGCTGTGTTTGTGTTGCTAAAGGCGGCCGCAATACACCGTTTCCCACCTACATCATTCTTCTTTGACGTCTCCATTATTCATTGAACAAATTGCAAAAGTTTCAGCAACACAAATGTCCACAATAATGTGGATTTATGCGATGAAAAGAGAAGCCTTATAACTGTGAACGGTGCTGGACCAAAATGTCCTCTACAATGCGTGACGTCATCATACCGCAACGTTTTAACATGATACTTCCGCGTGAAATTTAAAATTGCAATTTAGTAAACCTAAAAGGCTGTATTGGCATGTGTTGCAATGTTAATATTTCATCATTGATATATAAACTATCAGACTGCGTGGTGGCTAGTAGTGGCTTTCAGTAGGCCTGATATGATATGGTATGATTTTGTTGTCATAATTTTATTTATGTGTCTATGAAAGGGCATTTTATGACTTTTCTTGATTTGACTACGTGATATGGTATGATTTTGTTGTCATAATTTTATTGCATGATTTTTGTATCCCTTTGATTTAGGTAGCCAGGGACTGCAGATGGTAATGAGCTACTTAGCTATAATCTGGTACAGAACATATTTGTCTTTGAGCTTAAAGGCCTACTGAAATGAGATGTTCTTATTTAAAGGTGGATAGCAGCTCCATTCTATGTGTCATACTTCATCATTTCGCGATATCGCCATATTTTTGCTGAAATGATTTAGTAGAGAACATCCACGATAAAGTTTGCAACTTTTGGTCGCTAATAAAAAAGCCTTGGCTGTACCGGAAGTAGCAGGCGATGTCCGCGTGACGTCACGGGTTGTGGAGCTCCTCACATCTGAACATTGTTTACAATCATGGCCACCAGCAGCAAGAGCGATTCGGACCGAGAAAGTGACGATTTCCCCATTAATTTGAGCGAGGATGAAAGATTCGTGGATGAGGACGTTTAGAGTGAAATACTAGAAAAAAAAAAAGAAAAGGCGACGGCTCCAGGCGGCGGCAGGCGGGGTTCCAGATGTAATTAGACACATTTACTCAGATAATTCTGGAAGATCCCTTATCTGCTTATTGTTTTAATAGTGTTTTAGTGAGATTGTAAAGTCATACCTGAAAGTCGGATGGCTGCGGTGAACGCCAGTGTCTCTCAGAGAAGCCGAGGAGCCAAAATCACAGCTGCCTTTTTGAGCTGCAGGAGGAGGTCCCATAATCCACTGACGTCTCCGGTAAGAGTCGACTTAATATCACAATTTTCCCATCCAAAAACCTGCTGGTTGACGTAGAGAAACATGTTGGCTTGACCGCTCTGTGTTAAAGCTGTGTTTCGGTGCTAAAGGCAACTGCAATCCACCGCTTTCCACCAACAGTATTCTTCTTTGACGTCTCCATTATTAATTGAATAAATTACAAAAGATTCAGCAACACAGATGTCCAAATGACTTTGTAATCATGCGATGAAAAGAGACTACTTTTAGCCGTGTGTGTGGTGCTGAGCTAATATGTCCGCAACAACCCGAGACGTCAAGCGTACGCGTCATCATACAACAAGAAACTCCGCGGGAAATTTAAAATTGCAATTTAGTAAACTAAAGTGGCCGTATTGTCATGTGTTGCAATGTTAATATTTCATCATTGATATATAAACTATCAGACTGCGTGGTGGATAGTAGTGGCTTTCAGTAGGACTTTAATGTTTCTGTGCATTGTCCCTTCAAATAAAGACTAAACTAAACTTCTTGGCATAATGAATACAAAACCGGGCGCTGGATGTTTCCTTTAAATGCTGCTCATTCCGAGATGCAATGCGATCCAGCTGTAAAAACATCAACTCGATCCTGACGCCTCGTCGGTCGTCATGCTGGCCGCCAAGATACACCAATACACAGCCTAGAAACACAAGCTGTACACAAGCACGTGTTTGGAATATCAATATTGTTGTATGGATATGGAGTTCTGTGCATCTGGTTCCGAGGCTCTTTAGCGCCGCCCTAGTGGCTCCCTGGAGCTTTTTAAAAAATGTATAAAGATGGAAAATATATATACTTTTTGTTTTAATATGTGAGAGGACAAACATGACACAAACCTTCCTAACTGTTAGATGTGGTGAGTCATTGAATTATTGTTTACTTTGCTCCTTTTAAATTTAATGATAAAATATATGTCTGGGAAGTGTTTTTTTTTACTTTGTGCACGTTCATTAGTGTTGTCTTGATACCAATAATTTGATTCCGGCACCGGTACCAAAACATACATTGTTCAAAAACAAGAAAAAAAAAAAATGTGTTTTATTTGAACTAAGCAAAATTATCAGCCAATAGAAGAAGACAATTTGGCTTTCCGAAACAAATCAAATTAGCTAACAATGAACCCCAAAAATAGCTTAAAATAAGTATATTCTCACTAATAACAAGTGTACTTTTCTTGGTAGAAAAAAGCGACCTTTTTGCTCAATATGTTGAAAAATATTCTTAAATGAAGTAAATGCTAATGCCATTATCTTGACATAATGATATGCGCTCGGCATCATGATTTCTTTTTTCATCCTTGAAGTAAGAAATTATTACTTTAAAAAAATATTTTTATACTTGTGAGTGTTGATGACAGTTTTGCAACAGATCATATTCTAGTTTCAGGCATGTTTTACTCAATATAACTCATAAAATCTCAGCAGCAAGCTGCAATATCTTCCTGAAATCATTTAGGACCAAAACCCTTAAAACAAGTAAAAGATAAAATCTGCTTAGTGAGAAGAATTATCTTATAAGACAGAAAATAAGCAAATATCAACCTTATTTGAGATATTTAATCTTACTTAGATTTTGTAGTGTATTTTGGTACTTTTCGATACTTTTCTAAATAAAGGGGACCACAAAAAATTGGCTTTCTTTCAACAAAAAGTCCTATGGTACATTAAACATATGAATCGTCTTGCAATTTTATATATATATATATATATATATATATATATATATATATATATATATATATATATATATATATATATATATATATATATATATATATAAGCCGGAACCAAATTATTATATATAAATGTAATAGTGTGATGTTGTTGCGCTATATTATGAACGAGACAGGGTGTTATGTTTTATTTTGAAGTATTGATTTTATTTTGAAGAACCGGATGTCCGGTGCAGGAAGTGACTCTGCGTTTTTTTCGGATTTATTTTGGAAAACCTTGTTACATTGTTTACTGCATCCAGCGGGGCATCACAACAAAATTAGGCATAATAATGTGTTAATTCCACGACTGTATATATCAGTATCGGTTGATATCGGAATCGGTAATTAAGAGTTGGACATTATCGGATATCAGCAAAAAAGCCATTATCGGACATCTCTAGTTCCTATCGTCTTAATTAGACTGAGCCCTCCACAAGTAGTCATGTTATGGTGCTCCACGATACAAGCGCCAATCTGAAGAAATATCGCCTTCTTCTTTGGAGTAGCTGCATCTGTCTTCAGTCATGGCGGTCGGTCCGCCACGTGATTTTTAAACTCATCATCATATTCATGAGCCAATTAGCATGAGCATTGGTGGGTGATTGCGGGAGGACACCGGGGAGGAACTCTTCTGCGCACAATTCACTGCAGGTGCGATTTATAATGAGAAGAGCAGCGTGCTTTTAAGAATCTGAATTTGTTTTTTGTGTGAGTAAGTAAAGCCGCTGCTCCTCCACATGGTGGAGGTGGTCATGGAGTATTTAAATTCTGAGGTTTGTGCTTATTCAATGTTTTAGGTTCAATTCCACAGACCATCCATCTATCCATCCATCCATTGTCTTCTGCTTATTAGAGGTCGGGTCGCGGGGGCAGCAGCCTAAGCAGGGAAGCCCAGACTTCCCTCTCCCCAGCCACTTCGTCTAGCTCTTCCCGGGGGATCCCGAGGCGTTCCCAGGCCAGCCGGGAGACATAGTCTTCCCAATGTGTCCTGGGTCTTCCCCGTGGCCTTCTACCGGTCGGACGTGCCCTAAACACCTCCCTAGGGAGGCGTTCGGGTGGCATCCTGACCAGATGCCCGAACCACCTCATCTGGCTCCTCTCCATGTGGAGGAGCAGCGGCTTTACTTTGAGTTCCTCCCGGATGGCAGAGCTTCTCACCCTATCTCTAAGGGAGAGACCTGGAAACTCATTTGGGCCGCTTGTACCCGTGATCTTATCCTTTCGGTCATGACCCAAAGCTCATGACCATAGGTGAGGATGGGAACGTAGATCGACCGGTAAATTGAGAGCTTTGCCTTCCGGCTCAGCTCCTTCTTCACCACAACGGATCGATACAGCATCCGCATTACTGAAGACGCCGCACCGATCCCACAATCTATCCGTCCCGCACTCGTGAACAAGACTCCCAGGTACTTGAACTCCTCCACTTGGGGCAGGGTCTCCTCCCCAACCCATGTGATGGCACTTCACCCTTTTCCAGGCGAGAACCATGGACTTGGAGGTGCTGATTCTCATCCCGGTCGCTTCACACTCGGCTGCGAACTGGTCCAGTGAGAGCTGAAGATCCTGGCCAGAAGAAGCCATCAGGACCACATCATCTGCAAAAAGCAGAGACCTAATCCTGCAGCCACCAAACCGGATAATTCCACAAACGTTTTTTAGAAATGCACAAGAGCAGCCATGTGTAATTTTTAATGTGTTTAAACAGGCGGCTCTACATTTATTTGTGGTCGTCGTCCGAATGTATTAGTAGCGTACCGTGTACTGGAAAAACTGGGTCTGCTTTGATGTAGCACAATGCTGAGCATCTTTTCATGAAGTCAGACAATGATAATGTTTTTCCTTCGATATTTCAGCAATCATAAGGCGTGATAGGAATACTGCGACATCTGTTCTGTTGATGATTCTTTTTGGAATTGATTAGAACTTCTCGTCTTTGTCATTTTGATCTTATTGCCAGTTGTGAAATATATGAGGTGCTACAGCATGTGGCAATTATCGCTGCTAAAAATACCACTTGTCTTCCTCTGCCATTGTGGGTTTCCTTTGCCAAGAGGAAAATGTTTGGGGTTTTTCTTGTTTGCTATTTGCAGCAAACAAAACAGATGTGTTTGGAAGTCTTCCATCAATCAATCAATCAATGTTTACTTATATAGCTCTAAATCACGACTGTCTCAAGGGGCTGCACAAGCCACAACAACATCAGATCCCACATCAGGGCAAGGAAAAACTCAACCCTTTGGTATGACAATGAGAAACCTTGGAGGACCACAGATGTGGAACCCCAGCCCCCTGGGCGACCAGTGCAAGGGACGTCGAGTGGTTCTAACATAAATAGTGAGAGTCCAGTCCATAGTGGATCTAACATAATAGTGAGAGTCCAGTCCATAGTGGATCTAACATAATAGTGTGAGAGTCCAGTCCATAGTGGATCTAACATAATAGTGTGAGAGTCCAGTCCATAGTGGATCTAACATAATAGTGTGAGAGTCCAGTCCATAGTGGATCTAACATAATAGTGAGAGTCCAGTCCATAGTGGATCTATCATAATAGTGAGATTCCAGTCCATAGTGGATCTAACATAATAGTGAGAGTCCAGTCCATAGTGGATCTAACATAATAGTGAGAGTCTAGTCCATAGTGGATCTAACATAATAGTGAGAGTCCAGTCCATAGTGGATCTATCATAATAGTGTGAGAGTCCAGTCCATAGTGGATCTAACATAATAGTGAGATTCCAGTCCATAGTGGATCTAACATAATAGTGAGAGTCCAGTCCATAGTGGATCTAACATAATAGTGTGAGAGTCCAGTCCATAGTGGATCTAACATAATAGTGAGAGTCCAGTCCATAGTGGATCTATCATAATAGTGAGAGTCCAGTCCATAGTGGATCTATCATAATAGTGTGAGAGTCCAGTCCATAGTGGATCTAACATAATAGTGAGAGTCCAGTCCATAGTGGATCCAACATAATAGTGAAAGTACAGTCCATAGTGGATCCAACATAATAGTGAAAGTACAGTCCATAGTGGATCTCACATAATAGTGAGAGTCCAGTCCATAGTGGATCTAACATAATAGTGTGGGAGTCCAGTCCATAGTGGATCTAACATAATAGTAAGAGTCCAGCCCATTATCGAGCTAACATAATAGTGTGAGAGTCCAGTCCATAGTGGATCTAACATAATAGTGAGAGTCCAGTCCATAGTGGATCTAACATAATAGTGAGAGTCCAGTCCATAGTGGATCTAACATAATAGTGTGAGAGTCCAGTCCATAGTGGATCTAACATAATACTATGACAGTCCAATCGATAGTGGATCTAACATAATACTTTTAGATCACCACCCCAGATCACACCTCACTCCAGCCCACTTCCCCAAAGTTGGCTGGCTCAGGGTGGAGGACAGAGTAAAACAACTTGCACTGAGCCTAGTCAATAAAATCCGCTACACCTCCCTGATACCGAAGTACATGTCAAACTACTTCCTTAAAGGGGAACATTATCACAATTTCAAAAGGGTTAAAAACTATACAAATATGTTCCCAGTGGCTTGTTTTATTTTTTGAAGTTTTTTTCAAAATTTTACACCTCTCAGAATATCCCGAAAAACTACTTCAAAGTGCCTGATTTTCACCATCGCGATATCCACCCGTCCATTTCCCTGTGACGTCACACAGTGCTGCCAATACAAACAACATGGCGGTTACCACAGCAAGATATAGCGACATTAGCTCGGATTCAGACTCTGATTTCAGCGGCTTAAGCGATTCAACAGATTACGCATGTATTGAAACAGATGGTCGGAGTATGGAGGCAGATAGCGAAAACGAAATTGAAGAAGAAATTGAAGCTATTGAGCTAATAGCCATTGACGCTATTCGGCCATAGCATGGTGTACCTAATGAAGTGGCCCATAGCATGGCTGCCTTATTAGCATCGCCGGTAAAATGTGCGGACCAAACGATCAGGACTTTGGCATCTTGTGACACTGGAGCAACTTAAATCCGTCGATTGCAAGTGTTTGTTTCGCATTAAATGTGGATATCTAGTTTCGAATGTACATACAGCTAGCGTAAATAGCATGTTAGCATCGATTATCTGGCAGTCATGCCGTGACCAAATATGTCTGATTAGCACATAAGTCAACAACATCAACAAAACTCACCTTTGTGATTTGGTTGACTTAATGGTTGCAAATGCATCTGCAGGTTATCCATACATCTCTGTGCCATGTCTGTCTTAGCATCGCCGCTCAAATGTGGAGACACTCTGGTACATTCAATGGGGGTCTGGCGGCAGATTTCTTGCCAGTGGTGCAACTTGAATCCCTCCCTGTTAGTGTTGTTACACCCTCCGACAACACACCCACCAGGCATGATGTCTCCAAGGTTCCAAAAAATAGTCGAAAACACGGAAAATAACAGGAGTTGAGACCCGGTGTTTGTAATGTGAAAATGAAAATGGCGGGTGTGTTACCTCGGTGACGTCACGTTTTGACATCATCGCTAAAAGACCGATTCACAGAAAGGCGTTTAATTTGCCAAAATTCACCCATTTAGAGTTCGGAAATCGGTTAAAAAAATAGATGGTCTTTTTTCCGCACCATCAAGGTATATATTGACGCTTACATAGGTTTGGTGATAATGTTCCCCTTTAAGTGCTCAGGTGAGCCAGTACAGGCGTAATGTGATCAAACTTTCTTGTTCTTGTCAAAAGTCTATCAGCCACATTTTGTAGCAACTGTAATCTTTTAATGCTAGACATGGGGAGACACGAAAATAATACATTGCATTTTTCAAGACGTACCGAATGCATGAATCGTGATCTCAGCCTCGTTGGTGGACAAAATTGGATGAATTTTAGCGATACCACAGAGATGAAAGAAGGCTGTTTTAGTAACGCTTTTAATGTTAGACTCGAATGAGTCTTCCTCATCTAGTATTATTTGAACAGTACAAAGGCTATCTAGAGGTGGAGTGCAAAAGCAAATGAGTCGCTGCAAAGATTGTTGGCGACGTTTTTAAGCCCCAGGTGTTGAGACCGAATTCCTCCGTACAAAATATGTTGAAAATGTATTACAACTAATCCATTTTCTGGTTCAAACACGGCAAGGCACATGGCTAACAAATGTGATCATGTTGTTTTGTAGCAAGCACATGAAAATTCCAATGACTCCAAAAAAAATGTGTCTTATATTAGGTCCAGATTACTGCTGTTACAACTAAACACACATGCACCACGTGTGTGAAGTACTTACATTTCCTAGGTTCATGTTTGGATTAATTTAGTCATGTAAAATTAACACACCTGCAAGTGTCATTTGTGGTCCACCCTATAGGCCAGGGGTGTCCTAACTTTTTCCACAGTAGGCCGCACACAGACAAATTTAAGCATGCTGGGGCCATTTTGATATTTTTTATTTTCAAACCATAACAAAATACATGGATTTTTTTTGTTTATCCTCAGGGCTCCTGGGGAGCATAGAGGGTCTTAGTCACTAAAATGTTAAAAATAAGTCAAATTATTATTATTATTTATTTAATGCTTACAGTAAATCTCTATATCAACTTTAGGTTGATTTAAAGTAAAACAAATAAGGTTTTATGCCTTTTTTGTCAAAGACAACTTTGTTTTTTATAGTAAAACTGGGCCTCAGTCACTAAAATGTAAAAAAATAAGTCAAATTATTATTGTTATTTATTTAATGCTTACAGTAAATCTCTTTATCAACTTGAGGTTGATATAAAGTAAAACAAATAAGGTTTTTTGCCTTTTTTGTCAAAGACAACTTTGTTTTTTATAGTAAAACTGAAATATGCAGTATTTCGATAGATAGTACTTTATTGATTCCTTCAGGAAAGTTCCTTTATTTAGCAATTAAAGCCCTCAAAGATCAATAATGCAGGACACCATTGATTTTAATTATTTAATTTTTTTGAGTAATCACAGTGAAAAGTTAAAAAAAAAATCCTACTAAATATATTTGAGATCCAAAAGGTTCCCCACTCCTAAAGTGATACATTTTATTAGGTTTTTTTTTTAACTTTTAACACTTAAATTTCAAGATCAACTTTCAATTTATCTGTCGATTTTAAGTTTGAATTATTTTGTTTGTTTTATGCTCTTTTGTCAAAATGTTGATGTTTTTATATGGCAACCACACAACATATGCAATATTTTTTTCCACATAAAACATTTTAAATTGATATTTTATATGTAATATTTCCTTATAACAGATTATTTTGTCCTTTTTTTTTGAGCAATGGAAAAAAAAGAAAATAAAGACAAAATTGTGATGACTCTTCTTCTGCGTGGTAATGCCGGTGTGGTTCTTCCAAGGATGCGTCGAAGCAGAACACAGCAAAGGTAAGATATAAAAGTATTTATTTAATAATAAAAAGGCTAGGAACAAAAACACTGGTGTAAAGAGAAGGCAAACAAAAGACGCTAGCGTGAAAGATAGGATAAAACACTAGGAAACTAAAACGTGGCTTGAGAGAACAAACGAGAAAACAAATCGTCAGTATGAAAACTGGAATAAACAAGTGGCATAGCGTGAGAGCTAGCGAGAAAATACATACAGTAAAATGATGAGAGTCGTCACGGTTGCATGTCGGCAAATTAGGATCCGTGGAAGACTGAACAGAAAAGGCTGGCTCATAAAGGAAGGTGATTAGCTGAAGCAGGTGTGCGGCAGGAGTGTAGCAGGTGAACTAATGAGTAACCATAGTGATGGACAAAACAGGAAATAAACGGGTCAGACTGAGAATGAAACAAAGATGGACAAAACAAACGTGAAGGTCTGGGCAGCAGATCGCAACAAAAATTGCCGCTTTTTCCCATTAAATTTCACCTCATTCCACTTTTTTTAAATGTTTTATTTTTTATTTTTGCAATACTATCAATTTTGCAATTTTTGCAGAATGTGTGACGGGCCGGTAAACGATTTTCTGAGGGCCGCAAATGGCCCCCGGGCTGCACTTTGGACACCCCTGCTGTAGGCTATGCTGTCACCATCCATCTAGACCAGGGGTCTCAAACTTAATTTACCTGGGGGCCACTGGACGCAGAGTCCAGGTGAGGCTGGGCCGCAAGAAAACATTTCTTAAAAAATATGTTGCCTACTCCTCAGCACGTCTAGTTGTATAATGACGTTTCAAATTGTATCTCTTGTGCACCGCAAATAAGACACGTCGGGGTTCCCATGTGCTCAACAAAGAAATATTGCATCTCCCACTTTTCCTGGAATTGTCTTTGCTCATCACTAATCTTTCTTTTCACTGCAGGCTTTGAAAAAGACATGTTTGAGGTTGTGGAATATATTTGTATATAATCGACGCACTGAGAATAATGTTTTTTCCGCAATGGGTGTCGTTCCGTTTTTCCTCCCCACAACAACACAATCACCCACATTTCCGGTCCTCACTAAGGTTTCTCATAGTCATTCACATTGACATCCCACTGGGTTGTGAGTTTTTCCTTGCCCTTATGTGGGCTCTGAACCAAGGATGTCTTTGTGGCTTGTGCAGCCCTTTGAGACACTGGTGATTTTGGGCTATATAAATAAACATTGATTGATTGATTGATCTTACACAATTAAAGTATTTAGACTACAGCTGTGCACAGTGTATCAACCCGGCAGATGCTACAATATTTTCAGTGCGGTATTTACAAGGATAATTGAGCTATCGTAACTTAATTACGCGGCATTAGTCTTTTATTAGACGTGCGGAATTACATTGTAACCTGTCTTGATTCTTGATAGCCAGTGTCCTCAAATAGAAAAGACATTTAGGAGTTCATTATTCTCTCTGGAGAAATTAAATGTGCAGTGTTCAATTAAAGTCCTCACACACACACACGCACAAAAGGCTGGGATTTAAGGGAATGTCTCGATCCAATTGAAGCATGCAGTTTTCATTCTGTCCAAGCACTGATCAGTTCTCACACCAGAGCGAGCACGGTGCTCCGCATTGGTCACTTTACAAAAATAATTAGCTCCACACTTATGCATGATGTAAATAATGCTGACATGCTACCTCAGGATAGCACCTCCCTCACATCACAAATAAAATCCCTGCCAGTCAGCTGTCCTTTGATGTATTCAACCACACACCTCTTGTATTTACCAAGCGCACATTGTCTGGACTGGGATCTTCCCGAAAGAAGTGCGTCTCAAACTTTTTTTTCCACCACCTCAGAAAACACTCGACTCTCCCAGAAACAACATGATATCCAGCTTTTGTCACAACTCGGCTTGGATTAAAGTTGTTTCTTCGACGCAGAGAATGATTTGCACGGGCGAGACGTGACTGTGAGTACATCGTTGTTTATTTAAACACTATAATAAAACATAAACAAACTAAGGGCGCTCACAAGGAGGTACAGACACTTGGCTATGAACAAACACAGGACTAACATAAATGCTGCAAACTACAAACATGAAACAAAAACACTTGCTCGATTGGTTATGAATAATAATGACTTACGTGGACAAAATGCACAGCGTGGCAAGGCATGAAGCAGATAATCGAGGTCGTGAAGGAGGTGCAGCATGGGTAGTGTGTGTGAAGATCCCAGAATGAAGACAAGAAAAAGAGTGACTTAAGTAGCTATGATAATTAGTGAAAACAGGTGTGAGGCTGAGGACAGGGACGTGACATGACAGGTGAAAAGTAAGGAGTTGGCATGGAGACCAAAACAAACCAGGAAGTGCCAAGACGGAACTTAAATGTCCAAAAAACTAAACATAACCTGACCAAAACCAAAACATAAACTTACAGGCGTGACAGCTTTAAAATACAGAAGCACAGTAGGCCTAAGTATTCATTAAAAACCGGGCAGAGGTTTTTTTTTTTAATAGTTCGAGATGCTACCTCAGTAGAAGCATTTAAAGGCCTACTGAAAGCCACTACTAGCGACCACGCAGTCTGATAGTTTATACATCAATGATGAAATATTAACATTGCAACACATGCCAATACGGCCTTTTTGGTTTACTAAATTGCAATCTTAAATTTCCCGCGGAGTTTGTTGTTGAAAACGCCGCGAAATGATGACGCGTGCACGTGACGTCACGGACTGTTAGGAATTGATTAACTTACGGCTAAAAGTTGTCTCTTTTAATCGCATAGTTACACATTAATTTGGACATCTGTGCTGCTGAATCTTTTGCAATTTGTTCAATTAATAATGGAGACGTCAAAGAAGAATGCTGTTGGTGGAAAGTGGTGTATTGCAGCTGCCTTTAGCACCGAGGCACAGCCGGTGTTTCTTTGTTTTTAACACAGAGCGGTCAAGCGAACATGTTTCTCTACGTCAACCAGCATGTTTTTGGATGGGAAAATTGTGATAAATATCTTACCGGAGACATCATTGGATTATTAGTCCTCCTGCAGTAGCTGTTTGAAAGGCAGCTATGAGCTTGGCTCCTCGGCTTCTCTCTGAGACACTGCGTGTTCACCGCAGCCATCCGACCTCGAGGTATGACTTTACAATCTCACTAAAGCGCTATTAAAACAATAAGCAGATAAGGGATCTTCCAGAGTTATCCTAGTAAATGTGTCTAATTACATCTGAAACACTCACACTGCCGCCACCTGAAGTCGCCGCTTTTTATTTTATTTTCTAAAAAACATTGTTTTCTAGTCCTTCGCTATCAATATCATCATCCACAAATCTTTCATCCTCGCTCAAATTAATGGGGGAATTGAGGTTTTCTCGGTCCGAATAGCTCTTTTATTTGGAGGCTCCCATTATAAACAATGTGAGGATGTGAGGAGCCCTCACCCTTGTGATGTCATCGTCTGCTACTTCCGGTACAGGCAGGGTTTTTCTCCAGTTACGAACTTTTATTGTCGATGTTCTCTACTAAATCCTTTCACCAAAAATATGGCAATATCGGGAAATGATGAAGTATGACACATAGAATGGACCTGCTATCCCCGTTTAAATAAGAACATCTCATTTCAGTAGGCCTTTAAGTCTCACCTTAAAACTCATTTGTAAACTCCAGTCTTTAAATCAGGGGTCAGCAACTTTTTTGAAAGCAAGAGCTACTTCTTGGGTACTGATTAATGTGAAGGGCTACCAGTTTGATACACACTCAAATAAATTGCCAGAAAAAGCCAATTTGCTCAATTTACCTTTAATAAATATATATATATATATATATATATATATATATATATATATATATATATATAAAATGGGTATTTCTGTCTGTCATTCTGTCGTACATTTTTTTTTCCTTTTACGGAAGGTTTTTTGTAGAGAATAAATGATGAACAAAACACTTAATTGAACGGTTTAAAAGAGGAGAAAACACGAAAAAAATGAAAATTTTATTTTGAAACATAGTTTATCTTCAATTTCGACTCTTTAAAATTCAAAATTCAACCGTAAAAAACGAAGAGATAAACAAGCTAATTTGAACCTTTTTGAAAAAATAAAAAAATAATTTATGGAACATCATTTGAATTTTTTCCTGATTAAGATACATTTTTTTGATGACATGTTTTAAATAGGTTAGAATCCAATCTGCACTTTGTTAGAATATATAACAAATTGGACCGATCCATATTTCTAACAAAGATAAATCATTATTTCTTCTAGATTTTCCAGAACAACATTTTTAAAAGAAATTCAAGACTTTGAAATAAGATTTAAATTTGATTCTACAGATTTTCTAGATTTGCCAGAATATTTTTGGGGAATTTTAATCCTAATAAATTTGAAAAAATATTTCCTAAATATTTGTAGAAAAAACAGAAGCTAAAATGACGAATTCAATTCAAATGTATTTATTATTCTTTACAATAAAAAAAAAGAAATACTTGAAAATTTATTTAAATTGTCAGTAAAGAAGAGGAAGGAATTTAAAAGGTATATGTGTTTAAAAATCCTAAAATCATTTTTAAGGTTGTATTTTTTCTCTAAAATTGTCTTTCTGAAAGTTTTAAGAAGCAAAGTAAAAAAATAAATGAATTTATTTAAACAAGTGAAGACCAAGTGTTCTGTGGTCTAAAAAGTCCACATTTCAAATTGTTTTTGGAAACTGTGGACGTTGTGTCCTCTGGAACACAAAGGAAAAGAACCATCCGGATTGTTATAAGCGCCAAAGTGTAAAAGCCAGCATGTGTGATGGTATGGGGGTGCATTAGTGAACAAGACATGGGTAACTTACACATGTGTGATGGTATGGGGGTGCATTAGTGAACAAGACATGGGTAACTTACACATGTGTGATGGTATGGGGGTGTATTAGTGAACAAGACATGGGTAACTTACACATGTGTGATGGTATGGGGGTGCATTAGTGAACAAGACATGGGTAACTTACACATGTGTGATGGTATGGGGGTGCATTAGTGAACAAGACATGGGTAACTTACACATGTGTGATGGTATGGGGGTGTATTAGTGCCCAAGGCATGGGTAACTTACACATGTGTGATGGTATGGGGGTGTATTAGTGAACAAGACATGGGTAACTTACACATGTGTGATGGTATGGGGGTGTATTAGTGCCCAAGGCATGGGTAACTTACACATGTGTGATGGTATGGGGGTGTATTAGTGCCCAAGGCATGGGTAACTTACACATGTGTGATGGTATGGGGGTGTATTAGTGAACAAGATATGGGTAACTTACACATGTGTGATGGTATGGGGGTGTATTAGTGAACAAGACATGGGTAACTTACACATGTGTGATGGTATGGGGGTGTATTAGTGAACAAGATATGGGTAACTTACACATGTGTGATGGTATGGGGGTGTATTAGTGAACAAGACATGGGTAACTTACACATGTGTGATGGTATGGGGGTGTATTAGTGAACAAGATATGGGTAACTTACACATGTGTGATGGTATGGGGGTGTATTAGTGAACAAGACATGGGTAACTTACACATGTGTGATGGTATGGGGGTGTATTAGTGAACAAGACATGGGTAACTTACACATGTGTGATGGTATGGGGGTGTATTAGTGAACAAGACATGGGTAACTTACACATGTGTGATGGTATGGGGGTGTATTAGTGAACAAGACATGGGTAACTTACACATGTGTGATGGTATGGGGGTGTATTAGTGCCCAAGGCATGGGTAACTTACACATGTGTGATGGTATGGGGGTGTATTAGTGAACAAGGCATGGGTAACTTACACATGTGTGATGGTATGGGGGTGTATTAGTGAACAAGACATGGGTAACTTACACATGTGTGATGGTATGGGGGTGTATTAGTGAACAAGACATGGGTAACTTACACATGTGTGATGGTATGGGGGTGTATTAGTGAACAAGACATGGGTAACTTACACATGTGTGATGGTATGGGGGTGTATTAGTGAACAAGACATGGGTAACTTACACATGTGTGATGGTATGGGGGTGTATTAGTGCCCAAGACATGGGTAACTTACACATGTGTGATGGTATGGGGGTGTATTAGTGCCCAAGGCATGGGTAACTTACACATGTGTGATGGTATGGGGGTGTATTAGTGCCCAAGGCATGGGTAACTTACACATGTGTGATGGTATGGGGGTGTATTAGTGAACAAGACATGGGTAACTTACACATGTGTGATGGTATGGGGGTGTATTAGTGCCCAAGACATGGGTAACTTACACATGTGTGATGGTATGGGGGTGTATTAGTGCCCAAGGCATGGGTAACTTACACATGTGTGATGGTATGGGGGTGTATTAGTGCCCAAGGCATGGGTAACTTACACATGTGTGATGGTATGGGGGTGTATTAGTGCCCAAGGCATGGGTAACTTACACATGTGTGATGGTATGGGGGTGTATTAGTGAACAAGACATGGGTAACTTACACATGTGTGATGGTATGGGGGTGTATTAGTGCCCAAGACATGGGTAACTTACACATGTGTGATGGTATGGGGGTGTATTAGTGCCCAAGGCATGGGTAACTTACACATGTGTGATGGTATGGGGGTGTATTAGTGCCCAAGGCATGGGTAACTTACACATGTGTGATGGTATGGGGGTGTATTAGTGCCCAAGACATGGGTAACTTACACATGTGTGATGGTATGGGGGTGTATTAGTGCCCAATGCATGGGTAACTTACACATGTGTGATGGTATGGGGGTGTATTAGTGCCCAAGACATGGGTAACTTACACATGTGTGATGGTATGGGGGTGTATTAGTGAACAAGACATGGGTAACTTACACATGTGTGATGGTATGGGGGTGTATTAGTGCCCAAGACATGGGTAAC
Source organism: Nerophis ophidion (assembly GCF_033978795.1). NCBI lineage: Eukaryota > Metazoa > Chordata > Actinopteri > Syngnathiformes > Syngnathidae > Nerophis > Nerophis ophidion. The sequence continues at coordinate 79,329,591 of NC_084615.1, forward strand.
TTACACATGTGTGATGGTATGGGGGTGTATTAGTGAACAAGACATGGGTAACTTACACATGTGTGATGGTATGGGGGTGTATTAGTGCCCAAGACATGGGTAACTTACACATGTGTGATGGTATGGGGGTGTATTAGTGCCCAAGACATGGGTAACTTACACATGTGTGATGGTATGGGGGTGTATTAGTGAACAAGACATGGGTAACTTACACATGTGTGATGGTATGGGGGTGTATTAGTGCCCAAGACATGGGTAACTTACACATGTGTGATGGTATGGGGGTGTATTAGTGAACAAGACATGGGTAACTTACACATGTGTGATGGTATGGGGGTGTATTAGTGCCCAAGGCATGGGTAACTTACACATGTGTGATGGTATGGGGGTGTATTAGTGAACAAGACATGGGTAACTTACACATGTGTGATGGTATGGGGGTGTATTAGTGCCCAAGGCATGGGTAACTTACACATGTGTGATGGTATGGGGGTGTATTAGTGCCCAAGGCATGGGTAACTTACACATGTGTGATGGTATGGGGGTGTATTAGTGCCCAAGACATGGGTAACTTACACATGTGTGATGGTATGGGGGTGTATTAGTGCCCAAGGCATGGGTAACTTACACATGTGTGATGGTATGGGGGTGTATTAGTGCCCAAGACATGGGTAACTTACACATGTGTGATGGTATGGGGGTGTATTAGTGCCCAAGGCATGGGTAACTTACACATGTGTGATGGTATGGGGGTGTATTAGTGCCCAAGACATGGGTAACTTACACATGTGTGATGGTATGGGGGTGTATTAGTGCCCAAGGCATGGGTAACTTACACATGTGTGATGGTATGGGGGTGTATTAGTGCCCAAGACATGGGTAACTTACACATGTGTGATGGTATGGGGGTGTATTAGTGAACAAGACATGGGTAACTTACACATGTGTGATGGTATGGGGGTGTATTAGTGAACAAGACATGGGTAACTTACACATGTGTGATGGTATGGGGGTGTATTAGTGCCCAAGACATGGGTAACTTACACATGTGTGATGGTATGGGGGTGTATTAGTGCCCAAGGCATGGGTAACTTACACATGTGTGATGGTATGGGGGTGTATTAGTGCCCAAGGCATGGGTAACTTACACATGTGTGATGGTATGGGGGTGTATTCGTGCCCAAGGCATGGGTAACTTACACATGTGTGATGGTATGGGGGTGTATTAGTGAACAAGACATGGGTAACTTACACATGTGTGATGGTATGGGGGTGTATTAGTGCCCAAGACATGGGTAACTTACACATGTGTGATGGTATGGGGGTGTATTAGTGCCCAAGACATGGGTAACTTACACATGTGTGATGGTATGGGGGTGTATTAGTGCCCAAGGCATGGGTAACTTACACATGTGTGATGGTATGGGGGTGTATTAGTGAACAAGACATGGGTAACTTACACATGTGTGATGGTATGGGGGTGTATTAGTGCCCAAGACATGGGTAACTTACACATGTGTGATGGTATGGGGGTGTATTAGTGCCCAAGACATGGGTAACTTACACATGTGTGATGGTATGGGGGTGTATTAGTGAACAAGACATGGGTAACTTACACATGTGTGATGGTATGGGGGTGTATTAGTGAACAAGACATGGGTAACTTACACATGTGTGATGGTATGGGGGTGTATTAGTGAACAAGACATGGGTAACTTACACATGTGTGATGGTATGGGGGTGTATTAGTGAACAAGACATGGGTAACTTACACATGTGTGATGGTATGGGGGTGTATTAGTGCCCAAGACATGGGTAACTTACACATGTGTGATGGTATGGGGGTGTATTAGTGCCCAAGACATGGGTAACTTACACATGTGTGATGGTATGGGGGTGTATTAGTGCCCAAGACATGGGTAACTTACACATGTGTGATGGTATGGGGGTGTATTAGTGAACAAGACATGGGTAACTTACACATGTGTGATGGTATGGGGGTGTATTAGTGAACAAGACATGGGTAACTTACACATGTGTGATGGTATGGGGGTGTATTAGTGAACAAGACATGGGTAACTTACACATGTGTGATGGTATGGGGGTGTATTAGTGAACAAGACATGGGTAACTTACACATGTGTGATGGTATGGGGGTGTATTAGTGAACAAGACATGGGTAACTTACACATGTGTGATGGTATGGGGGTGTATTAGTGCCCAAGACATGGGTAACTTACACATGTGTGATGGTATGGGGGTGTATTAGTGAACAAGACATGGGTAACTTACACATGTGTGATGGTATGGGGGTGTATTAGTGAACAAGACATGGGTAACTTACACATGTGTGATGGTATGGGGGTGTATTAGTGCCCAAGGCATGGGTAACTTACACATCTGTGAAGGCACCATTAATGCTGAAAGGTACATACAGGTTTTGGAACAACATATGTTGTCATCCAAGCAACTTTATCATGGACGCCCCTGCTTATTTCAGCAAGAAAATGCCAAGCCATGTGTTACAACAGCATGGCTTCATAGTAGAAGAGTACTAGGTACTAGACTGGTCTGCCTGTGTTCCAGACCTGTGTGGCGCATTATGAAGTCTAAAATACCACAACGGAGACCCCGGACTGTTGAACAACTTAAGCTGTACATCAAGCAAGAATTGGAAAGAATTCCACCTGAAAAGCTTCAACAATTGGTCTCCTCAGTTCCCAAACATTTACTAAGTGTTGTTAAAAGGAAAGGCCATGTGACACAGTGGTAAAAATGCCCCTCTGCCGACTTTTTTGCCATGTGTTACTGCCTTTCAATTCTGGGCTAATGATTATTTGCTGAAAAAAAATAAAGTTTCTCAGTTCCAACATTAAATATCTTGTCTTTGCAGTCCATTCAATTGAATATAAGTGGGAAAAAAAATTGCAAATCATCGTATTCTGTTTTTATTTACAATTTATACATGCCAACTTCACTGGTTTTGAGTTTTGTATTTTTTTTCCCCTAAAAATATATAATTGTACTTGACAGATATGTCAAGTACAAATAATAAGACTATTTCTTTTAGTACCGGGTGTGATGGTAAAACGCCTGAAAACTTTGGCGAATGCCCTCCAACGTACTAATTCCAAGATCGGGGGAAGATTTCTTCTAAGATTTATGTCATGGTGTGTCTGAGCCTGGTGAAACTATGCAAGCATCATCCAAAGTTCAATATCGTGCCATCATCTGTAGCCACGGAAACATAACAGTTTTGGCTGTTCTTGTTAAAAACGATAAATTGAACGCCAATGTTCTTCAAATTTGGATTCTGACCAAACAAGGACTTACTCGAAGGGGGAAAACAACTTTAGTGGAATTCTTGTCATGCGTGATCTCATGTGGGAGTCAAGGGGCCCAACTTTGTAAAAATGAAACCAACATTGAAAGACTTATTTTTACAATGACGTTTTATGGCTTTTTGGACAATTACTGCAATGGAAGACGCTGGTGACAAAAGAGAGGAAGGAGCGGCAAGTGAAGCTTGTGAAGCTGAAGAAAGAGTGGCATTTTCCACTATTAAAACACGTGCAAACTTACCGTATTTCCTCGAATTGCCACCGGGGGCGCTAATTAATTTAAAAGCTCTTCTCACTCCGGCGCTTACCCAAGGCATGCGGTAAATTTAGGCCTGCGCCTAAAAGTTTAAGTGTGATGTAAGGATATCATCATGAAAAGCACATTTAATGAAAAAAACGTTATTATGGTCTTACCTTTGCTTATAAATGAAGTCCATGTGCAGCTCCTTCTGATCAAAAGCGTCGATAACTTGTTTATAGAAATCTTCCTTATCTTTCTTCAGTTTTAAAAGTCCCTCTGTCTCGATGGAGATCTTCCTTTATTACCCCCTGCTTCGATTGAAAGTCCAGTTTAGAAAACTGTTTTATTTTAGATATGTAATCCTCCATGTTAAAAGTGCAAGCGAGAGGAAAAAATAAAGGATGGCTGCTTGTTGTCACTTCTTCTGCAGCCGAGTAGTCGCAAGAAGGATCACTAGCGCCCTCTACCACCAGGAGGCGGGAGTCATTTAATGACTCATATTTGACACACGCAGCTACGGTATATTAATAAAACATAGCTGCTTACTGTTCTTTTTAGCATATTCAATAGCTTGGACCTTAAATCCTACTGAATAGCTCTTAATCTTCTTCCCTTTATGCGATTTCAAATGATTGAAATCAGCCTCCTCCATTTTGAAAATGATGACAGGTGAAGTGTCACTCGTGACGTGACGAGTTTGACCCGGCAGAAATTCTAGGCATATGCTAATTATTTTGCGAAACGAGTTTGACCCGGCAGTAATTCTAGACAGGCGCATACTAAATACCCGGCGGCATATCAAGGAAATACGGTAATAGCCCACGCAAAGCTCGATCTTCTAAACTTGTTTGCGGACGGTTGAGTCCCTTAAATAAGAAACAATAATAAATTTAGCGTGTCCAACTTCGCGTACATGCAGACTATATGATGACTACGAAAACGGCCACAACACTGGGTGGGGGGAGTACCGGGTTTTTCGTCCTAAAAGGCGCACTTGAAATCCTTTCATTTTCTGGTTTTGCCTACCGGCCTCGAAGCAATTTTATTTGCTACAAAGTGTCATGATAAGTGTGACCAGTAGATGGCAGTCACACATAAGAAATACGTGTAGGCTGCAATATGACTCAAGTAAACAACACCAAAATTGTATATGTTCCATTGAAAATATAGAACACTACACACGGCGCTCAAAAATCCATCAAAATGTTTTAGTAAGACTTTGGTCAGCTATGAAACCGCACCGCTTGATAGATTGTACTGTGCTTCAACATACAAGTATTATTATGGCGCGTGTATATAAGGTATGACGTATTGTTTTGCAATAGTATGAAAAAGCAACTTTTCTTACCTTCTGGTACTTACTGATCTGTATTTGGGTTCGGCATAATTCCTGAAAATTTGCACGCATCTGCCTTCCTAGTCCATCCCAACACCGTAGTCGATAAGCTTCTCCTTTTTCTCTATCATCTTGTTATGGGACATTCATCCTCCGCTCTTGCCATTTCTAATATAAAGTAGTGTAAAGTTTTTACTTATATCTGTCAGTAAACTCCCCATGAAAGCGCTAAAACATACCGGTGTAGTGAGTTTACATTATTCACTCAAGGAACTTTATGTATTACAGAGTTCCGGTCGGACGTTTTTTTAGGGGACACATTGTTATTGACAAATTAAAAGGTGCATTAAAGGGGTCATATTATGATTTTTTTTCTAAATGTAAAACACTTCCTTGTGGTCTACATGACATGTTATTGTGGTTCTTTGGTCAAAATGTTGCATGGATTATGTTTTACAGATCATCTTTCAGCCGCTTTCTGAAAGTCGCTTTCGGATGCGCCTTTTTGTGGGCGGTCTTATTTGCGTGGCTCACCTTCGACAGCGTCTTCTCCCCATCATCTTTGTTGTAGCGGTGTAGCGTGCAAGGACGGGAGTGGAAAACGTGTCAAAAGATGGAGGTATTTTTTTTAATGACATTCAGACAATCAGCATCTCCTCATCAATGGCTCACTAGAGCAACAACGCCGGAAATGTGTCCTGTGAAAAAATGTCCAACCGGAACTCTCTAATAACTAGAGTTCCTTGGATGAATAATGTAAACTCACTACTCACTCACTACTTTGTTTTAGCGCTTTAATGGTGAGTTTACTGACAGGTATAAGAAAGAAATGTACACTACTTTATATTAGAAATGGCAACAGCGGAGGATGAATGTCCCCTAACAAGAAGATAGAGAAAAAGAAGAAGCCTACCGACTACGGACACACACATTTTTTCAGGAAATATGCAGATCCCAAATACAGATCAGCAGGTACTAGAAGGTAAGAAAAGTTGCTTTTGCATAATATTACGAAACAAAACAGCAAATAATATATCTTACCTTATAAACACACAATAATAATACTGGTATGTTGAAGCACAGTACAATCCATCAAGCGGAGTGATATGGCTTCATAGCTTATCAAAGTCCTACTAAAACATTTCGATAGAATTTTGAGCCACGTGTGTAATGTTCTATATTTTCAATGGAACATATGAAATGTTGGTGTAGTTTACTTGAGTCATATTGCAGTTTACACGTATCTCTGTGTGTGACTGCCATCATATTGCAGTCTACACATCTATTTTATGTGTGACTGCCATCTACTGGTCACACTAATCATTTCAACCCGTACCAAATAAAATAGCTTCGAGGTCGGTTCGCAAAAACAGAATTATTCCATACAAAAGGTGCACCGTTAAATTTTAAGTTAGGTGTAGCATAATTGTTTTTAAGTTATCACATAAACTTTGTGATACATTGATTGTCCGCTGAGAAGCAAAAGCTGTCTTTGAAACCTACCAAGAGTAAGGCTGGTAAAACTTCACTGTGTAGGGGGGACGCAACATGTTTCTTTCATGTAATATAATCAACAGAAATATATTGTTTTAACCCAAGGACTACAAAGCAGAGAGAAGGCAGGATCTGCTGCCCAAGTTCCAGACAACCTCTTTTTCAACTTCCTTTTTCAACTCTTTTACAAACCTCTTTTTCAACTCTTCTACGACCTTTTCTGTGAACTGTATACCACCCTCGTCCCTGAGAAACAGCTGTGGCCATGTGGTCAGGGAAGGTCCAAATAAAAGGAGGCCTGCAATATTTTGGCCGAGTGTGGGTGACATTGCAAGAGGATGCAGGTCGACATGTTTCTCCTCAATTGAGCCGAATTGAATTCTGTCTCTCTTTAATTATTTGCTTCTTGTCTTGTTTAATAGATATCATCAGTGACACTAGGTGTGGTGAAATTTGTCCTCTGCATTTCACCCATCCCCTTGTGATGGCTCAAATGCATTACCATTGACCCCCTGGGAGGTGAGGGGAGCAGTGAGCAGCAGCGGTGGCCCTGATCAGGAGTCCTTTTTGGGGATTTAACCCCCAATTCCAACCCTTGATGCTGAGTGCCAAGCAGGGAGGTAATGGCTCCCATTTTTATAGTCTTTGGTATGACTCAGCCGGGGTTTGAACTCACAACCTACCAATCTCAGGGTGGACACTCAAATACAGAGTGGGCCAAAATTTAGAATTGAACAAAGCCGCAGGCCGAGGTTGAACAAATTATTAATACGGACCCAAACAAGTTTTGCGTTGAATATTGAACAAACAAGGCTTATATAACTTTATAGTGACATGCAACATCGAGTCTCAAATAATAATAATAATAACAATTTAAAAATATCAACGTCATATCAAACAAAATTAAAATTAAAATATTGTGCTTCTTTTCTATTTGCAGCCTGCGGAGGTACATATCAAAAATAAACTTTTTCCACAGGCTCATAATAAATTTGAAAATAAAATAAGAACGATTTAAACAATCAAGCCTTGAAGTAGCAAGAGAAAGTGCATGAATAAAACGATAATTATTGCTCGGTTTTCTACACTGATTTGCTTTAACACTAAATATATGAAACAAGCAACGCCTACATAACTTAATCATGCAAAAGCAACCATCAAAAAACAAACGAAAAAACATCAACGGTACATTAAATAAAATAAAAAAACAATGCCTCTTTTCCATTTACAGCCCTCTGAGGTAAATATCAACATTAACGTTTTCACAGGCTAATACATTTGAAAATAAAATAACAATGTAGGGGGTGGGGTGTGTATATTGTAGTGTCCCCGAAGAGTTAGTGCTGCAAGGGGTTCTGGGTTCTGTATGTTGTGTTCGGTGCGGATGTGTCCGTCATTCTTGTTTGGTGTGGGTTCACAGTGTGGCGCATATTGGTAACAGCGTTATAGTTGTTTATACGGCCACCCTCGGCTGTTGACCAAGTATGCGTTGCATTCAATTATGTGTGTGAAAGCTGCATATATTACGTGGCTTGTATGGAGGAAAAGCGGACGTGACGACAGGTTGTAGAGGACGCTTAAGGCAGTGCCTTCAACGCACGCCCCCAATATTGTTGTCCAAGTGGAAATCGGGAGAAATTTGGGAGAAAGGTTGCCCCGGGAGATTTTCGGGAGGGGCACTGAACTTCAGGAGTCTCCCGGGAAGTATTAGCGGTGAATGCTGCTGTATAATACCGGCGGGCCAGCTCTAGTGTTCATTTGATATTGCCTCAAGGGCCAAATTAAATTACACGGGGCCAGAGTTTGACGCCCATGCTCTAACCACTAGGCCACTGTCGAGTTTTGAGGAAATAAAAGGATTTTAAGTGCGCCTTATAGTCCGAAAAATACAAAGAAATGCGTGCAGTCTGTACGACTTACATAAATCCAACGCGGTAGATTTTCTTAATCATAGGGGATTAAAATGTGTTAATAAAAAAAGAAAAAAAACAGTACCGACGATCCCCCCATCCTTCCCCCGGCTCCTTTCAATTATTCAGCGGCATCTCCTAATTAGATGCCAGGATGAACCACATGTCGTTCCGGCTGCCAATCAGGAGGCAGCTCATGCGTGACTGAGGGGTCGGGGTGGCGTGCTTGGAGCTGGGCTCGCCACGTGATTGGCTGCCTCCCCCTTCACAGATGAGCAGCTCAGAGGTGGAGACACGAGGGGGGACAAAAAAAAAGAAAGAAAAAGTTGGTCAGATAAGCGCCTGACCTAAAGTTATGCAACACTCATCGATTGGGAAGGAACAACAGAAGCCACTTCCCCCTGACCTTGGAGTTTGTCTTGCTGCCCCCGTCTGGGGAAGCCCACCTCCCCTCTGCAGACAGACTTAATGATTCTGAGAGCCTCTGCTCTATGATAGATCACTCCCACAGTAAACATCAATGCAAGATTTTTCTTCTAGGTAATTGATTCATTGCACAGACGATATTAAGCAGAGAGGTGGAAAATGAAATATTAACATTGGCTTACTTTCATTAGGTCTAAATCCAAAAGCACTGAACACTTGACACTCAAGGAGCTCATCCAAGAAAGTCCTTTGGGGCAAAAAAGTCGCTGGCTTTTTTTTTTTTTTTTTTACCACAATTGGAAAATTGGGACGATCCGCAGGGAGACTGACCAGAAACCTGACACAGTCTGGGAAACATTTGGCTTGCACTCTAATAGAGGAATGCCATGATTATACACACTTAGGTCATCATTGAGGAAACTCATTTCCACCGTCGCTCTTCATGTGGGAAAGGAGTGACTCTGTTTTTTAAACCCGAGTGTTTATTTGACAACACTCCGACAAAGTCGACACAAACTTACCCTCATACTGAACTCGGAGGGACTAATCTAAGTCACCTTTAAGAATGAAAAACACCTTCTAAACCAGACCTGGGCAAATTAAGGCCCGGGTGCCACATGCGGCCCCTTCAGCTTTTCAATCTGGCTCGCCCGACATTCCCAAATATTCTTTTTGAGATCTTTAAGATGGAAAGTGTAGCTGCTATTCTGATGTCTTGAACTATACAACATATTTCAATGGTTGGAATCTGTGCAGCTTGTGCGATGCCGGATTTGTTCCTCCAGGGATGTGTCGGGCAACAACACAGCTTGAGGTACAAAATAAGTATAAGAATTCTCCCTGCCCTTATGTGCCTAGGTTTCAGCGTTATTAGAACGTCATTTCGCGGCTCTCAGGGAAGATCATATTCAATCAATCAATCAATCAATCAATGTTTATTTATATAGCCCCAAATCACAAATGTCTCAAAGGACTGCACAAACCATTACGACTACAACATCCTCGGAAGAACCCACAAAAGGGCAAGGAAAACTCACACCCAGTGGGCAGGGAGAATTCACATCCAGTGGGACGCCAGTGACAATGCTGACTATGAGAAACCTTGGAGAGGACCTCAGATGTGGGCAACCCCCCCCCCCCTCTACGGGACCGAAAGCAATGGATGTGGAGCGGGTCTAACATGATACTGTGAAAGTTCAATCCATAGTGGCTCCAACACAGCCGCGAGAGTTCAGTTCAAAGCGGATCCAAGACAGCAGCGAGAGTCCCGTCCACCGGAAACCATCTCAAGCGGAGGCGGATCGGCAGCGTAGAGATGTCCCCAACCGATACACAGGCGAGCGGTCCATCCTGGGTCTCGACTCTGGACAGCCAGTACTTCATCCATGGTCATCGGACCGGACCCCCTCCACAAGGGAGGGGGGGACATAGGAGAAAGAAAAGAAGCGGCAGATCAACTGGTCTAAAAAGGAGGTATATTTAAAGGCTAGAGTATACAAATGAGTTTCAAGGTGAGACTTAAATGCTTCTACTGAGGTGGCATCTCCAACTGTTACCAGGAGGGCATTCCAGAGTACTGGAGCCCGAACGGAAAACGCTCTATAGCCCGCAGACTTTTTTTGGGCTCTAGGAATCACTAATAAGCCGGAGTCTTTTGAAGGCAGATTTCTTGCCGGGACATATGGTACAATACAATCGGCAATTCTCAATTCCGCGTGCTTGTCCTCCCCTCGGGCTGGACCGAAGACAAGAAGGGTCGCCAAAACGGCAAAGTAGCCCTAGGCGTCCTCGGAGGCAGAGCAAATCCGATCCATGTGACACCAAGACGGTTTAACTCGCAGCCAAGTATCTGGCTGGCTTTGTTACCAAGTGAACAAGTGAATATTTAGAACATTTAGTGGCTCGCCGGAACATTTGCAACATCTGGACGGAGCTGCGTTTGAGCGCCGGGGGTGGAGAGGCATGAGTTTGTGGCACATCTGAAGTCTCTCGCCTTCATGTTTTGTGTGAAACTGTCTCATTTTTTTAACACCTTTCTCCCGGCACCTCCATTCGCACGTTGACCCCGTTTTCAAACCACTTCTGAGGACTACACAACCCGTAATAGATGGTGTCGGGAGCAATCAGCAGACTTTGCTCTCTGGGAATCATCGCGTACAAGTTTGCTGTGCAGCCTTGAAGGAACTGACGGAGTCTGCTTGTCTTATTAAAAGTCCCATAATACGCTATTTCGGGGAAGAAAACATATTTGTAATTCAACCTACAGCTCCCATGTTTCAGCTGACTGAGGGATAGTTGGCAGAGCTCCAGGATTGTTGTTTTTTATATAACTGTTAATATCTTAATCAGATTAATCACAATTTTTAATTTGAAGTTAAAGGCCTACTAAAATGAGATGTTCTTATTTAAACGGGGATAGCAGCTCCATTCTATGTGTCATACTTCATCATTTCGCGATATTGCCATATTTTTGCTGAAAGGATTTAGTAGAGAACATCCACGATAAAGTTTGCAACTTTTGGTCGCTAATAAAAAAGCCTTACCTGTACCGGAAGTAGCAGACGATGTGCGCGTGACGTCACGGGTTGTGGAGCTCCTCACATCTGAACATTATTTATAATCATAGCCTCCAGCAGCAAGAGCTATTCGGACCGAGAAAGCAACAATTTCCCCATTAATTTGAGTGAGGATGAAATATTCATGGATGAGGAAAGTTAGAGTGAAGCACTAGAAAAAGAAAAAAAAGTAGGAGGGATTCAGATGTTATTAGACACATTTAATAGGATAATTGTGGAAAATCCCTTATCTGCTTATTGTGTTACTAGTGTTTTAGTGAGATTATAAAGTCATACCTGAAAGTCGGAGGGCTGTGTTGACCGCCAGTGTCTCTGAGGGAAGCCATATGGAGGAGCCAAGAAAGTTACAGCTGCCTTTTTGACAGCTGCTGCATGAGGATGCAAACTCAGCTTAAGTCTCTGGTAAGAGATGACTTAATATCACAATTTTCTCATCCAAAAACTTGCTGGTTGACATGTGGTAGAGAAACATGTTCGCTTGACCGCTCTGTTCCATATTAAAACTTCACAACAAACAAAGAAACACCGGCTGTGTTTCGGTTGCTAGAGGCAGCTGCAATCCACCGCTTTCCACCAACAGCATTCTTCTTTGACGTCTCCATTATTAATTGAACAAATTGCATAAGATTCAGCAACACAAATGTCCAAAATACTGTGTAATTATGCGATTAAAGCAGACGACTTTTAGCCGTGTGTGGTGCTGGGATAAAATGTCCGCTCCAACTAATAACGTCACAACATAAGCGTCATCATTCCGCGACGTTTTCAACAAGATACCCCGCGGGAAAAATAAAATTGCAATTTAGTAAACTAAAGCGGCCGTATTGGCATGTGTTGCAATGTTAATATTTCATCATTGATATATAAACTATCAGACTGCGTGGTCGCTAGTAGTGGCTTTCAGTAGGACTTTAAAATGACAGTACTAATGATTGACACATACACAAGGTGTGGCAAAATTAATCTCTGCAATTGAACCATCAACCTTGATCATCCCCTTTTCTGTAAACTGTACACGACCCTCGCAGTGACGTGCTGTCAGGTGAGGCAAGTGAGGCCGTGCCTCACCTGCCACCAGGTGGCTTAACCATGAGATGTTCCGAAACGAAGTAATAAAATAGAATAAGTTTAAATATTTCTCTTTTGGTTTATGCTTTCTATGTGATTTTGGTGTGGTTCTTGTATATTTTGATCATTTTCATGGTCAAAATCGCAGAAATTCCATGTTTCCTGAACAAAACAATGCAGCAGGCAAGAAGTGAGGCAGACACAGGCGGCGCCTCCACTGCTACACACAGTGTGTATTGGGCGTGCATGCGAGGGAGTGCATACTTGTTGCCACAAGAAAAAGGCAGGTCTTGAGGCAGCAAGTACCTCTGCCTCAAAGTAGGGGGCGATATATTGTCAACTTGCGTTTCAATGCTTCAGCAGTACTCTGACTCGCCACACTTGGAGAAGTGGGGGCGTTCAAGCTAGCAGACACTGGTCTCTTCAGCGGAAGCCAGCATTTGTTTCTTTTCTTCTTTTTTATCTCTATTTATAACAAACATGGCATTTTTATCAGGGAAAACCAGCGTTTGTGGGTGTTTTTTGTCGGATGCAAAAATATTGTTTAATTTCTTGGAATGAAATTGAATTAAATGAATGTTTCTGCCAATATGGAGGATTATATACTGTATCCAAGATGAAATACTTCTCTAAACTGGACTTTAAGACAAAATGAATGCGATCATACAAAGTACGTTTTCATGGATGATAGCTATTGCTGCTTCAGATACAAATACAGAAATGTAATATACACTCACAGTACTTTGTTTATTTCGTTAAAAGCAAATGGGACCAAAAGGTATTTAATTACAACTTTATCAAATAGCTTTTGGACCCATTTATCATATCATAATATCATTATGATAACCGTTTAATGAAAGCGAATAACTCCCTTTTTCCCCTTGTAACTAGAGCTGCACATATGAATGTAAGTAAAAAAAAGAAGAAGAAAAAAAAGGTATGTGTGCCTCACCTGGTGTTGAGTTCACCGCACGTCACTTGACCCTCGTCCCTTAGAAACAGCTGTGGCCATGTGGTCAGGGAAGGTCCAAATAAAAGAAGGAGGCTTGCAATCTTTTGGCCGAGCGTGGGTGACACTGTAAGAGGATACAGGTCGACATGTTTCTCCTCAATTGAGCCGAATTGAATTCTGTCTGTGTTTAATTCTTTGCTTCTTGTCTTGTTTAATAGATGTCATCTGTGTTTGAAACAGACACATTTGCATTACCATTCGTTTTTGCTCAAACGGATTCTTCATTTATCCTCCTGAGCAACGTTTGTAAGTTTCACAATTTAACTTAAAACAATTCTTGCCTTTTTAACCGTCCCACGTGTGAGGTCTGCAGGATTCTTTTCACATATATTTGCATGCGCTATCGCTAGCTTCGGTAGCATTGGCTAATACGCTAACATAATAATAATAATAATAATGGATTAGATTTATATCGCGCTTTTCTATTGTTAGATACTCAAAGCGCTCACATTGAAGTGGGAACCCATCATTTATTCACACGATGGTGGTGGTAAGCTACATCTGTAGCCACAGCTGCCCTGTAGACTGACTGAAACCTGGCTGCCAGTTTGCACCTACGGCCCCTCCGACCACCACCAATCATTCATTCATCATTCATTCACCAGTGTGAGCGGCACCGGGGGCAAAGGGTGAAGTGTCCTGCCCAAGGACACAACGGCAGCGCTTTTTTGTATGTCAATAGGTGGGAAGTGAACCTGCAACCCTCAGGTTTCTGGCACAGCAGCTCTACGCACTACGCCATGCCGCCCCTGTCCACAAGTGTTAGTATTTCACATGGATTAAAATGTGTGAGGAAAAAAAATGTACACAGAGAAGTGGGCCTCAAAATTAAATGTTGCTTTGGGCCCTGTGTGATTCATTTGTATTTCTATAGGATTAATGCATTCATTTCTATCGATTATTCACCTCAATAAAACACGTAAACATTGACAGTCCAAGTTTTATGTCGCGAGGTGCAAACATACACACTATTTGTGACAATCTGTCACTTCATTTCTCTTTGTGCTTCTTTGTTTAGTATTTACTTCCCATCAGTGTTCTTATTTTTTTTCCACTTCCTGCTTGTCCCGCTGAGCACTGTGTTTTTTGCCCCTCTCACCTGCTGCTGATTGGCAGCCGGACCACACCTGCTGCCAATCAGGACGTTCCTATTCATGCCTGTCTCGCGGCACTCTTCGGTGCTGGAGGATGGATTAGTTGCTTGAACTTTTCACATGCAAGACTGCTTCATTTTCTGTTTGGAGTATATTCCACTCATCTTACCTGCACCCTTTTCTCCTGGTTCCTGCAGCTTGGGGTCACAAATACGGCAGCCATGGAAGTTCCCATGAGAAAACAGTTTGTTTTTTTTCCTACATGATGAAAAATCCAAAAAGGGAGCTAACAAGTGATGGTGGGGGGGACTCAGGTCCGGTGGCCATGGATGAATGCTGGCTGTCCAGAGTCATGACCCGGGGTGGACCGCTCGCCTGTGCATCGGTTGGGGACATCTCTGCGCTGCTGACCCGTCTCCGCCCGGGATGGTCTCCTGCTGGCCCCACTATGGACTGGACTCTCACTATTATGTTACACCCACTATGGACTGGACTCTCACTATTATGTTCGATCCACTATGGACTGGACTCTCACACTATTATGTTAGATCCACTATGGACTGGACTCTCACTCTTATGTTAGATCCATTATGGACTGGACTCTCACTCTTATGTTAGATCCACTATGGACTGGACTCTCACTCCTATGTTAGATCCACAATGGACTGGACTCACACTATTATGTTAGATCCACTATGGACTGGACTCTCACACTATTATGTTAGATCCACTATGGACTGGACTCTCACTATTATGTTAGATCCACTATGGACTGGACTCTCACTATTATGTTAGATCCACTATGGACTGGACTCTCACACTATTATGTTAGATCCACTATGGACTGGACTCTCACTATTATGTTAGATCCACTATGGACTGGACTCTCACTATTATGTTAGATCCACTATGGACTGGACTCTCACTATTATGTTAGATCCACTATGGACTGGACTCTCACTATTATGTTAGATCCACTATGGACTGGACTCTCACTATTATGTTAGATCCTTGGCCTTGGCTGTCGGGCAGGCCCAGTCTGGACACAGACACTGATACAAGAGTGGCTTGCAAACTTCTAGATTGCCAGCTTTGCCCAGAAAAAAAGACGAATATCACTTCAGCAAAATTGACAATAATTATAGCGACGGTCCTTGAGTAAAAAAGTTGTGTGATAATATATAAATAATTATTCTAACAATAGGGAAGCAAGTTATTGTTGTATAATCATTAAAAGCTCAATTTCACATAATTGAAGACCTTGAAATCATTGTCTTCTTCTTTACTGTCCTCATTTACTCACTTTCGATCCAACTTTATTTAGTCGAGCCTCTTCAGTCTGCTCTCTATTTAACAGACAATTTAGTCTACACGTCACTATTAATTTGGCAAACAGACTCTTTTAATGTTGTTCTAGTTGCAATTATGTGAGCCTCTGGTAGTTTTCACTTATTAAAAAGGTATTTAAACTTATTAAATATTAAACTATGCAGGCTTTTCAAATCTACAATCATGTTTCATTAAGGGATCAGATTTACCGTGTCAAACATTTTATTTCTTTTCCACTTCATCTGGTCTCAAATCCCTTCATATGGTCGACTGCTCCGGGTGACGCACGCCCACAAGGATGCGAGCATCCAACCACTCCAACTGTCTCCAAAGTTCTGCCATCATGCTTTTGGTGCCAGTAAGCTTCAGTCCACGAGTTATTTTTTTTTTCTTGAGAAACTTGTCCAGCTTATTTTAATTATATGACTTCAGGGCCATTTGGACTCTGTATTAAGTTTTGAATAGGACTATGTATGCATATCTCCATTGTTTTGTTGCAATACACACATACACACCATTGTCAACCAGCAGTAGAAACACAAGTGTTGCAGTTGCATGTCACGCTTGAATGAAACAAAAAAATATATATGATTTTGCTGCATGCTTTGAATGGGGAAAAGTGGCACTAATATAGAATTAAAATCTTGAAATGAAAGACTAGATTTTTATCCATCCATTTTCTAGGTGGTGGGGGGGGGGGCATTGAGCCTACTTGTCTGGTTCAAACACAGATGACATCTATTAAACAGACAAGCAGCAAGGAATCATGCAGAGACAGTTCAATTTAGTTCATGAGGAGAACGCACGGAGCTGCACACTTAGTCAAAGTCTCGCCCTACGCTCTAAGGTTCAGCTCCCGCATCCCTCTATTTATTCAGGAGTTCAGTAGTCAACATCACTGAGGCCGCCTCTAAAAAGAGTGGTCACATATATCATGCAAAGCAGGTCCAGTAGCACAATATGTGACAGAATGTGCTGGGGCCTTGTGGTTTCCTTGTTTCTGCTTCGTCTGTGTGCTGTCACCTTACCTTCGTTGAGGTCCTTGAAGTCCTTGGCTGTTAGCGGGCTACAACAAAGAGGCCACCCCTCAGACAAAAAGTATTGTCCTTGCACAGATAGAAAAAATGCAGCTTGAACACAATAGCTAATAACTATAGCAATGGACTTTAAGCATACTAAATGTGTGTGATAATATATATACATGATTATTCTAACACTACTACAGATGCACTCAAGGCGGGGTACACCCTGGACAACACATTGAGTTGATTATGGCTTGGAAATCAAAATTTGACAGTTTCAATGCTCAAACTAAATGAAAATTTTTTTTTCATAAAATGTTTTGGTCAGGTTGCTGGTCTGAGATATAAAAGAGGAGTGATGTCCATATGTTGTTAATATCCTGTGTTTTAGTGTTCATAGTTAATAGTGTAAATCCCACTTTCTTTATTTTAATGTATTTTTTGGGTGTCACTTTTAGTAAAAAACTGTATAATTCCATTCCATTTGTTTGAGGCGGTCTGTCATAGCCTTTTTAAAGGCGGACATTATGACTTTTGGTATTAGTGTTCCTGTAAAAAAAAGGGACCCAAACACATATACTGTACTGTACAGCAGATGTCTACAGCTAAATGTGTAGATAAGAAGTGTATGCATGTGTAAGAGGAGAAAACTATCATTTAAAGGGGGATATTGTTTGTTTTAAATATGTAAAGTAACAACGAATATAAAATACAGTACATGATACAAATATATTTCAGTTATAGGAGTTAAATGGTGGAACAAGGCCAGTGTTGAGTTGAAGACGTGTAGTACTTTGTTAAGGTTTAAGAGAGCATTGAAAGGTGAAATAATGGAAAATTGTCAAATATAGCAATAATTGGCGGTGAGGAGGCGGAGAATGTGGCTGAGTGGAGGGGGCTGGCGTGTCGGAAGCGACGCCGCAATCAAGTTCAGGTGCGTGGATCGCACACCGGGACACAATTAACATTTCTCCTCACGCTGTTTTAAAGGGGAGAAGGAGGAGAGATCAGGGCAGAAGGAGTAGGAGAGCCTGCAGCAGCCACCGAGGAGCGAGAGAGAGAGCAAGACGCCGATGACAAAAGCGACCAAAGAGCGGGCAGCAGAGGAGGAGCTGAAAAGCAACCCGGCGGGAAATGAAAATTGCCACGGCCACCTGTCTCTTGCTGGGTTGCTTTTCAGCTCCTCCTCTGCTGCTCGCTCTTTAGTCGCTTTTGTCATCGCCGTCTTGCTCTCTCTCTCGCTGCTCGGTGGCTGCTGCAGGCTCTCCTACTCCTTCTGCCCTGATCTCTCCTCCTTCTCCCTTTTTATACAACGTGAGGAGAAATGTTAATTTTGTCCCGGTGTGCGATCCACGCATCTGAACTTGATTGCGGCGGCGCTCCGCTAGACCGCATTTTCCGGCTCCTCGCGGCCAGCTTGGGCCGGGCTCCAGTGTGTCCTGCCCGGCTGCTCGTTCGCTGGCTCCGCCTCTCCACAATTACTTTCATTGATTTTTTTTTTAACGTTGATGTTCCAGGCAATCAAATTTTGTGGCAAATATAAGCCTTGGCTTCAGACTTTTCCATTTTCGGTCATTCTTTTTCTTTTCGTGCGTGTATGTGTATGATAATTAATATAAATAATCTCTGTTGACAAATTGACCACACAAAATGGTGGATTATATGACCGAAATGAACTAATTTTATTCAAATATATCATTTACACACAAATACAAATTGCCCCCCCCACACAAATTTTTTCTCTCAATGTGCCGCCCAAGGTCAAAATATTTGCCCAGCTCTGCTGTCGTTGTAACTTATATATCTCTGTATGGAAGCGCTAAAAACTGCTTCGAAGGAGGCTTTGGCACGTAAATAAGACGGTGAAGAAACAGTCAGAAAAACAACAGTAAAACAACATTTTGAGCAAGGAACCACCATCTCTTGTTATGTTGACCACCTCCTTTGACTCACATATGAACTTGAAGTGCCATCCCATTCCTAACCCGTAGGGTTCAATATGATGTCGGTCCACCTTTTGCAGCTATTACAGCTTCAACTCTTCTGGAAAGGCTGTCCACAAGGTTGCAGAGTGTGTTTATAGGATTTTTCCAACATTCTTCCAAAAGCGCATTGGTGAGGTCACACACTGATGTTGGTCGAGAAGGACTGGCTTTCAGTCGCCGTTCTAATTCATCCCAAAGGTGTTCTATCGGGTTCAGGTCAGGACTCTGTGCAGGCCAGTCAAGTTCACCCACACCAAACTCTAACATCCATGTCTTTATATACCTTGCACTACCATGAGCTAATGCAACAAAATGTTCTTATCGGTACTGTAAAGTTCAAATTTGAATCAATATAAAAGGAAGTCTAAGTCTAAAAAAACCTTTTTTCTAGTGGCTCAAACCTTTTTTTTCATAGCGAAACCCAATATCTAAGTTCCATTTAAACCAGTGTGGGTGGCACTGGGAGCAGGTGGGTAAAGTGTCTTGCCCAAGGACACAACTGCAAGTGACTAGGATGGCGGAAGTGGGGATCGAACCCGGAACCCTCAAGTTGCTGCCATGGCCACTCTACCAACCGAGCTATACCGCCCCAGTAGTAGTAGTTTATGACCCCTTTAAGGGTTTTAAATGTGACTTTTAAGTACTTCTTTTGCACAGATTCTATTTGAAACAGATGTTCAACTTAAACATTTCTCACCGCACCACATGCTGACTTTTATTGCATAGTTTCCCTTCCACTAGCTTGTCCTTTTTTCTTTAAAAAAAAAGCCACTTTTATAGGTTTCTATCCCATCCCATGTTTACCTTTTGGCTCTTTTCCAGCAAGCTGACAGGAAAAAAAACGAAATGAAGAAAAGTGAATATCATTTCCACTGGTGCACAGGGTTTGAGTGGTGAAATAGACTGGACTTTTTTTTTTTTTTTACTCCAATAGCTGCACCTATCAAGCCTAAAAATCGGTGGAAAGTGACGCCTGATGCCAAAACGCACACATCCAGTTTCCTTGTCCACGTCTCAGAGGCGTGTGGTATGAGGAGCTGAATTAAAGGGACTATCAGCAGGCTTTAATTAATAACAGTCTGTAATGATCAAAGCCACATTCAGCAGGGAGGGACACGAAAGTGCTTCCATGCCTCGCTCATAAAAAAACACATAATTGAGAAGGGTGTATAAAAAAAAGGATTGCATGTAGAATTGAGTGGAATACAGGACATTCTGGCACCTCGCTGGCTTCCACATGTGGTGACGCTCGGTACATCTTTGCATTTCTTTATTTCTGCTACAAGAAGCAGATCTTTTATTTTTTTTTCCCCCACTAAGACAGGTGTGTCCAAAGTCCGGCCCCGGGGGACATTTGCGGCCCGAAGCTCGTTGTTTACCGGCCCGCCACACATTCTGGAAATGCTGTTGCAAAAGTAAAAAAGAACATTAAAAATATTGGATTGAGGTGAAATTTTTCTGTTGCGATCTGCTGCTCAGATCTACTCTATTTATTTTTCCATTTTGTATATTTCTCCGATTCCTTATTTCCTGTTTGCTTTGTCACCACGGTCACTCATCAGTCCACCTGCTAGTCTCGCCCCGCACACCTGCCACTAATGATCACCCTCCTGTTTAAGCCAGTCTTCTCTGTTCCTTCGGTCTGGGTTCATAGTTTGCTGTCACCTCAACTCTACGTCTGGATTTTGATCATTTGCTGTCACGCAAGTATTTCTATTCTCGCTAGCTTCTCACGCTAAGCCACTTGTTTTGTCCAGTTTACATACTGATGATTTGTTTTCTCTTTTGTGCCAACGTGCTATTTAAGTTTGTCTATTTTTACATCCTAGTTTTCATACTATTGAATTGAATTGAATTATATTTATATAGCGCTTTTCTCTGGTGACTCAAAGCGCTTTACATAGTGAAACCCAATATCTAAGTTCCATTTAAAGCAGTGTGGGTGGCACTGGGAGCAGGTGGGTCAAGTGTCTTGCCCAAGGACACAACGGCAATGACTAAATTGATTCGTTCTTTTGAACGAATCAATTTAAGGAACTGATTCTAGTGATTCAGTACAGTCCAAAGAACTGTCGATCCCAGCACTCTGGTGAGGGCGGTCGCATTCTCAGTTCCCTCCTTCCCTGCTTGCTCTCTTTGTCCTTGTCTGAACTTTTTAAAAGCCTCTTTCTTTGCGCTGTCCTTTAATCCAAATTTCAATATGATTATGATCAGCCGGACTCTTGACGCTATTGACACAGTCTTTTCGACAAGAAGAAGAGGTTCGGGGGAGCCTGGCTGCCCTGATGGAACCATAGTTGTGGGGTACGTGAGGGACTCCTGGAACTCATGGAGGATCATGTTCCTCTCAGCTCTTTCTGTCCAGGACGTGGAAGACATCTACTTATTTGGAGCTGTGATCGCGGGGCACTTGCTGATTGGGCTGGGCATTGCTCTGGTGGATCCACAAAGTCAGAAGACGATGGCAGCCACTCAAGGGACCCAACGGCTGTTCAACGCAAAGGAAGGATTGTGTCGGGCTGTGGGAACACAGACTTGTGCCATTTCTGAGTTGGATCGCAAAATGGATCTCATCTTGGAAAAGTTTGCAGAGAAGGAATAATAATTGGAACTGAAAGAGGTCCAGCATGGACAAGCAGAGAGATAAGTCAATATTTTTGTCTTCTCGAAGAAAAACAACTTCTTAATCTACGATTTGGATTCCCTTGAATGGCCTTGGCATGGGAACGGGCTGTTCTGAAGAAAATCTCCCGAGGCCTCCTCAAAGATAGACGCTTTTGACCTTTTGACGCTTTCGACCTTTTGACCATATAATATAATTCACTAATTCACTTCCTTTTTGTCAACAACAACTGTAGCTGAACTTTATCAGCCTCAGGCATACAAAAACATTTGTCATGTCTCCCAAAGTTAATTGGGCGTATACGCACACACATGACCCCCACCCTTGAAATCAACGCCTTCACCCCTGCTTTATTCCTCTGGGGCTGTGGATGGCTGAGCAGCACTATACAGCGTCAGCGAGAGTCCTCAAACCCACCCCCTCCCTCTGTTGCAATTGGTGTGATATACATGCCATGTCTAAATGTGTGCCATGCTATGTGAGGTTTTCCTTTCCTTGGACTTAGTCTGGACCACTCCTGAGGGTCTAGCCTTAGACTGATATTTTTTTACTCCCCCTCCTCTCACCCAATGTCACCCTTTTCTCACCTTTTTAAGGAATGCCATCAAAATGGCTGATCCGTTGGCGGTCCCGTCTTGTCTCCCTGTAACGTATGTCTGCTCTTAGTGGGACTTTTGCCGAAAATGTAATTTTCAGTTCTTATTTGTCTTGTTCACGGTAAGAATTGACAACAAATAATCTTGAATCTTGAATCTCTCTAATCTTGACTTTTGTCTTTATTCCACCCTGTAAAAACCATCTTACCATTTAGTGGTCAATTGTACGGAATAATTACTGTACTGGGCAATCTACTAATAAAAGGTTCAATCAATCAATTATTAAGTTTTGAATTTTTTGCCATTGCTCAAAAAAAAATAATGACAAAAAAATCCATGTTATAATGAATTATTTTTAAAGCTCCAATTAGTTCAAATATGTCATTTACATTTTTTTTATGTGGTAAATATTTCATAAATTGTGTAGTTGCCGTATAAAAACATAAACATTTTCTTTGAGAAAAGAGCATAAAAAGGTATTTTCTGTTGCCCGGATCATAGCATATTCTGGTTTTGTTCCGTTTTGGTATTATGTTCTGCTGATGTTTACCTTAGTTCCTGGTGGCACTTCCTGTTTGTTCTGTTACTATAGTCACGCATTAGTGTCACCTGCCTCTTGTTTTTGACTCACACCTGTTTGTAATTACTGTCCTTATTTAAGCCTGCCTTTTCCGTTGATTAGTCCTAGCTTCCTAGTTTTGTTACACGTAACAAGTGACGACGCTGATCCCCGATTCTAGTAAACCTGCTTTTGTGTTTTGCAATCTTCCAGGCTATGCTTATGGTTTTTTCTAGCTCCCATGCTAGTTCTGTTGGTTTTGTCTTTTGTGCCTCGTGCCAGTTTTTCTGTTCTTAGTTTAAATAAATCTATATTTCTTACCTTACGTTGTGTCCGAGCCCGAACTGCATCTGAAGAGAACGCATCACCAGGCCAGCCAATCGTCACATAAATCAAACGTAAAATCGACAGATATATCTGAAGTTGATCTCGTAACTTAAGTGTTGAAAGTATATAAAAAAAAACCCTAATAAAAATGTATCACTTTCTGAGTGGGGCACCTTTTGGATTCCAAATATACTTACTGGTATTTTATTTATCTTTTCACTGTGATTACTCAGAAATATAAAATGACTAAAATCAATAGTGTCTTGCATTATTGATCTTTTAGGGCTCTGATGACTAAATACTGCATATTTCAGTTTTACTATGAAAAACAAAGTTGTTTTTGACAGAAATGCCCAAAAAACTTTTTTTTTTTTTTTTAAGTTGATTTAGAGATTTACTGTAAGCGTTAAATACAAAATAATCACACAAATTTGACTTATTTTTAACATTTTAATTACTGAGACCCTTTATGGTCCCCGGGAACCCCTAAAGGTAAAATCAATTTTAAAAATCCATATATTTTGTTATGGTTTGAAAATGAAAAATATCAAAATGGCCCCCGCATGCTTTAATTTTTCCATGTGCGGCCCTCAATGGAAAAAGTTTGGACTAAGAGGAGACAACATCTAGATATTGCAGTAATTTGCTCGTTAACGATACTGTATTGAAACACCAAGATCAAATATCAATACACTAAATGGCACATTTTAATATGATCTCTTTATTTTCAACACGATGAAAACAAATGAAATGATGCTGCGATCATGTTTTTTTTTTTGTTTGTTTTAACATGCGGCAGCTCTGTTTGCTGTTCTTTTCGGCGTTGAGTAAGAATGTGTCATGACCTGTCAGAGTCGGTCATGACTTGTTGGGGTTCGCCAATGTTTGAGTCTATTTCTGTTTCAGCGCTCTTTACTTTTGATTACTTTCTTGTTGCGAGGTACACTGATTATACGCACCGTTTTCCGCTTATTGATTAGTGTCTCCACCTGCTGCCGCCACTAATCACTCCCTTCTACTGCATATACCTGTGTCACCCTGCCTCAAGTCATGGATCCAATGTTTTGCTCTACACGACAGTTGACGTTTTGAATGTGTGTTTATTGTATTAAACAAACATACATATATATTATGTACATGTTATATTATCGGCCGATAAATGCTTTATAATGTAATATCGGAAATGATCAGTATCGGTTTCAAAAATAAAAATGTATAACTTTTGTAAACGTCGCTGTACGGAGTGGTACACGGACGTAGGGAGAAGTACAGAGCGGCAAAAACCTTAAAGGCACTGCCTTTGCGTGCCGGCCCAATCACATAATATCTACGGTTTTTCAAACACACAATGTGAATGCAATGCATACTTGGTCAACAGCCATACAGGTCACACTGAGGGTGGCCGTATAAATAACTTTAACACTGTTACAAATAAGCGCATCACTGTGAACCCACACCAAACAAGAACGACAAACACATTTCGGGAGAACATCCGCACCGTAACACAACATAAACACAACAGAACGAATACCCAGAACCCCTTGCAGCATTAACTCTTCCGGGATGCTACAATATACACCCCCCCCGCTACTCTCTGTACCAATTTTATTTGGTACATGGTGTAATGATAAGCGTGACCAATAGATGGCAGTCAAACATAAGAGATACGTGTAGTCTGCAATATGATGGCAATATGACTCAAGTAAACAACACCAACATCTGATATGTTCCATTGAAAATATAAAACATTACACACGGCGCTCAAAAATCCAAGAAAATGTTTTATTACGACTTTGGTAGCTATGATGCCACACCGCTTGAAGGATTGTCAGCGCATTAAAGATACGAGTATTATTATGGTGTGTGAATAAGGTAAGATGTCCTGGGTATGACGTTAAAGTGCATTCGGCAGTGGAGGCTCCTCTATGGGGTCTTGGGGCACTAGGAGGTTAACACCTTTACAACTTTTACCCCAGGTGGTCCTTGGCAAAGGCCTAGTCCCTGACTGCCCCCTAGCCAGGGATACGGTGAAGCAGGGGGAGGACGATAGATTTAAGAACTACCACACGGCTGCGATGGTGGAGGAAGGCTGCAGCAGAAAATGGTCCCCAGTCATCTTGGACTCCATGCCACTGCGATTCTGTCAAGGATCGTGTGTTGACTATCTGTGCACCAGTCTCCTCACGCTGTGGAGGCTCCTCTATGGGGTCTTAGGGCACTAGGAGGTTAACCCCTTTACTACTGTTACCCCAGGTGGTCCTTGGCAAAGGCCTAGTGAGTTTTTCCTTGCCCTGTACCGCGGATGTCGTTGTGGCTTCTGCAGCCCTTTGAGACACTTGTGATTTAGGGCTATATAAATAACATTGATTGATTGATTGATTGAAATAAGACCGCCCACATCCGGAAGCGACTGTCAGAAAGCGGCTTGAAGACCTTTAATGCGCCTTATAATCCGACGCGCCTTATATATGAAAAAAAGATCAAAAATGGACCATTTATGGGCAGTGTGCCTTATATTCTGTCATGACTTGGACTACGGTGTGGTTTGTTTTCCCATGGTAAGGACATCTTTTAATTAATAACTCGAAAAAGGTCGAAACGAAAGGCGCTCACAAAGGAGGTACAAAAACTTGGCTCTGGAAACAAAAAACTTGCACAATGGCAAAATTATGAAAAACCAAAACGAAAACACTTACTGTGACCGAGAAAGATTATGGAGCGTCGGCATGGATAACATGGATGTGTAGGAGGTGATAGAACAGGGGTAGGGAACCTATGGCTCTAGAGCCAGATGTGGCTCTTTTGATGACTGCATCTGGCTCTCAGATAAATCTGAGCTGACGTTGCTTAACACAACAAATAATGAATAATTCCACTTGTAATCATAGTGTTCAAAATAACATTCAAAATATAAAACATTCTCATGCATTTTTATGTTCAAGAAGTTGCATTAATGGTAAGAAGTTATTTATTTATTATTGGTTAGTGTTGTGCTTGCCCTCCTGGGGGTTCTTCAGACCACCAAGCACCGACATAAGAGCCTGTTTTAGGGTTACATTTTTTTTTTTTTCGATAAGTCTCTCAGTTGCTTTCCAGCAATTGTCTTTTTCTCTTTCGTCCTCATTCGCCCTCTGGCTCTAGCCCCAACCCTGTCCCTCCTCCTGGCTGCTGCTTATAACAGAGCGACAGGTGATTATATAACAAAGCCCAGGTGGGCCATCTACGCACCTGTCGCTGATTTCGAGGCCAATCCTGGCAACACGCCGCTTCGCTGCAGGCCCGCAGGCCACGCCCCCTCCACAGTTAGTTTCAGAATAACAATGTTATTACAAAGAATAAGAGACCTATTATACTCTGGAAATGTTGGTCTTACTTAAAAATGCACGCGTTTAGTTGTGTTCAGTGTTAAAAAAAATTATTATATGGCGCAGTGGGAGAGTGGCCGTGCGCAACCCGAGGGTCCCTGGTTCAAATCCCACCTAGTACCAACCTCGTCACGTCCGTTGTGTCCTGAGCAAGACACTTCACCCTTGCTCCTGATGGGTGCTGGTTGGCGCCTTGCATGGCAGCTCCCTCCATCAGTGTGTGAATGTGTGTGTGAATGTGGAAGTAGTGTCAAAGCGCTTTGAGTACCTTGAAGGTAGAAAAGCGCTATACAAGTACAACCCATTTATCATTTATCTCTTAGGGAAATACATTTTAAAATATTTGGCTTCTTGGCTCTCTCAGCCAAAAAGATTCGCGACCCCTGTGATAGAGGGTGATGTCGCCAGGCTGACTGCCTGGCAACTGCAGGCTTAAATAGGTGCAGTGATGACAGGTGCGTGAGTCCAGACAAATCAGGTGCGTGAGTCGTGAACACATAACAGGTGAAAACTGCTGGGTTGGCATGGTGACAAAACAAACAAGACTGCCCAATGAATCCAAAACAAAAACAGAACGTGACCACAAAACATGACATAATCCGATGCGCCCTATGGTCCGGAAAATACGATAAATGTTGAAGGTCTAAAAATCTTATATGAAATATTCCAAATGGTGTTCTGAGTCTGTGTAGACAGTATGTATGTGCAATGATGCAAAAGTGCTAAACTGTGATATTTACATTCTTGAATTGTGTTGATATTGTTGAACCCTTCGGTATGTCTTTGTGCATTTTGTTCATTCTGCATGTGCAAACCCGCCGGTGTTGTACCTCCGCGGGACTAATCTGGACTCCGGTCCCATAACAAGTGGGATGCTGTTCTCACAAAAGCCTGCTGAAGTTGCCTCCGCTCCATCAAGTCAGTGTGTGGTTGCCCAGCAACCAAGGGTCCGGTGTTTCGGAGCGGCACTGTTTGTTCCTGACGAATGATCTGCCAGAGACAGGAAGATGGGCGGAGGTGAGGATGAGCGAGGGAAAGACACAAATTGGTAAATGGAAGACGCAGCCTCCAGGGGCCCTGAATCAATGCCCGAGCAAACAAGCTCTGGCTGTCTGTCTCAGACGCCATCTTTCTCTCTGTTGGTTTGTTCCTCTTCTTCACTCCGACCCGCCTTCTCTCGTAGTCAATTTTGACTGTTTATCAAGCGCTCGGCCGGCTAATGAACGCCCTTTTTCTTTATCCGAAAAGTGTCTCAGTTCTCGTCAATGATTCCGCTATCCCCTTCTCACTTGAATAATTACCACATTTTTCGGATTATAAGTCGGTCCGGGGTATAAGTCGCAAATGCATAATAAAGAAGAAAAAAACACACATATAAGTCGCACTAGAGCAGGGGTCGGCAACCCAAAATTTTGAAAGAGCTAAATTGAACCAAAAATACAAAAACAAATCTGTCTGGAGCCGCAAAACAAATGTAAAAGCCATATCACATACAAATGTATGTCATGTCATGAGGTATAAATTGAATTAAGAGGACTTAAAGCAGGGATCGGGAACCTTTTTGGCTGAGAGAGCCAAGAAGCCAAATATCTTAAAATGTATTTCTGTAAGAGCCATATAATATTTTTTGTAATAACATTGTTATTCTGAAGCTAACTGTGGAAGGGGGGCGTGGCCCGCGGGCCTGCAGCAAAGCAGGGTGTTGCCAGGATCAGCCTCGAAATCAGCGACAGGTGCGTAGACGGCCCACCTGGGCTTTGTTATCTAATCACCTACTGCTCGGTTATAAGCAGCAGCCAGGAGGAGAGACGGGGTTGGGGCTGGAGCCAGAGTGCGAGCAAGAACGAAAGAGAAAAAGACAATTGCTGGAAAGCAACTGAGAGACTTATTGAAAAATAAAACAATATTGTAACCCTGAAACAGGCTCTCATGTCGGTGTTTGGTGGTCTGAAGAACCCCCAGGAGGGCAAGCCCCACACTAACCAATAATAAATAAATAACTTCCTCCCATTAACACAACTTCTTAAACAGATGCGGTAGAAAACGGATGGATGGATTAAAAATGTATGAGAATGTTTTAGATTTTGAACATTATTTTTAACACTGTGATTACAAGTGGAATTATTCATTACTTATCGTGTTAAGCAATTTCAGCTCAGATTTATCCGAGAGCCAGATGCAGTCATCAAGAGAGCCACATCTGGCTCTAGAGCCATAGATTCCCTACCTCTGACTTAAAGGAAACAAATGAGCTCAAATATAGCTACAAATAAGGCATAATGATGCAATATGTACATATAGCTAGCCTAAATAGCATGTTAGCATCGATTAGCTTGCAGTGACCAAATATGTCTGATTATCACTCCACACAAGTCAATAACATCAACAAAACTCACCTTTGTGCATTCATGCACAACGTCAAAAGTTTGGTTGACAAAATGAGACAGAAAAAGAAGTGGCATAAAACACGCTCATGACCATAGGTGAGGATGGGAACGTAGATCGACCGGTAAATTGAGAGCTTTGCCTTCCGGCTCAGCTCCTTCTTCACCACAACGGATCGATGCAGCGTCCGCATTACTGAAGACGCCGCACATATATATATGTGGATATATCTGTGCATATATATACACATATATATACATATATGTGTATACATATATATATATATATATATATATATATATATATCCATCCATCCATCCATTTTCTACCGCTTATTCCCTTTCGGGGTCGCGGGGGGCGCTGGCGCCTATCTCAGCTACAATCGGGCGGAAGGCGGGGTACACCCTGGACAAGTCGCCACCTCATCGCAGGGCCAACACAGATAGACAGACAACATTCATATATATATATATAAATATTGTGTGTATATATACATATTTAATTGTATATATATATATATATTTTTGTGTATTTGTATGTATATATACATATATATATATATATATATATATCTACATATATATACACACATATACATATATATATATATATATATATATATATATATATATATATATATATATATATATACATACAAATACACAAAAATATATATATATACAATTAAATATGTATATATACACATAATATTTATATATATATATATATATATATATATATATATATATATTTATATACAAATATATCCATCCATCAATTTTCTACCGCTTATTCCCTTTCGGGGTCGCGGGGGGTACTGGCGCCTACCTCAGCTACAATCGGGCGGAAGGCGGGGTACACCCTGGACAAGTCGCCACCTCATCACAGGGCCAACACAGATAGACAGACAACATTCACACTCACATTCACACACTAGGGACCATTTAGTGTTGCCAATCAACCTATCCCCAGGTGCATGTCTTTGGAAGTGGGAGGAAGCCGGAGTACCCGGAGGGAACCCACGCATTCACGGGGAGAACATGCAAACTCCACACAGAAAGATCCCGAGCCTGGATTTGAACCCAGGACTGCAGTACCTTCGTATTGTGAGGCAGACGCACTAACCCCTCTGCCACCATGAAGCCCTATACAAATATATATGTATATATATATATATATATATATATATATGTATATATATATATACACACATATATACATGTGTATATATATAAATGTATATATATATATATATATATATATATATATATATATATATATATATATATATATATATATATATATATATATATATATATATATATATATATATATATATATATATATATATACGCCAAATGCTCCAAAGGCCCTTCTTCCCATCACTCACACAGACCAGTGGCCAGGAATGGTTGGTTATTGATACATATTAGGTGATTTCATTTTGTCTTTGGAAAAATGTTTTCCGTAAATGTGTCTTTAAAAAAAAAAAGGCAGCATGTTATGTTTGCGTCAGTACGACAATTTGTGACAAAAAAAAATGCAATTTTGTTTGGCTGTATTACCATTTTAGGGGACAGAGTTCAACAAGTACAAGTTGCATTGATTTAACATCCGACGAAAACACGGCCGTCATAACATACACGATCTTGTGTTGCTTATTCTGCCTTTTTACACCCTTTTCCTCCTTCCTTAACCTAATTATATCCATCCTCCTCCCTGGCACTTGTGTCCTCACTGCCACTAATGACAGCGTGCCATCTCCACCCAGTCCTGAAGCCCGTGAGCCGGGGTCACACATGTTACACATCATCTCCTGAACACTTCCATATGGAAGCGTGCCACCCTGCCAAGACAGGAGGCACGTAGGAGAACCGTGGCCACGGCGGGAAAACACAAACAAAAGAATAAAAAAGAGGAGAAGGTACGGGAGAACAGGAACATCTAATTACTTCTAAATCATGAAGAGATAGTTGGAAGGAGGGACGACATACCAGGACTTGTTTGTCCTCTCTGGCTGTTGACTTGGGCAGACAGAAGCAGTCATAAAGAGGAAAGCCCAAAGTGATGAAGCTCCAGGCTGCTGCTGCATGTCTCCATCTCCCCTACCTGCTGTTAGACGTCTTGCTCTCATTCCACTCATTACTCGCTAGTCCACATTCAGATGCCAGCTTAAACACACAAATGTTTTCATTTCTTGTAACACCTGCCTCCGGGCCAAAGCCGTGGCAAATCACAAGTATTTAGTAGGCGATTGAACCGAAACCGACACACTTTGTTCTCCATTCGAGGCTTTTGTCATGGAAGGAATGGAAAGTGCCTTCGTATAATAGACAAATAATTGCATATTCAGCGCGGTGAGGTGTGTTTAAAGTGAGTTTTTTAAAGGGGTTACACTTATTTGGCCACCTACCTTGACTAACATATGAAATTCTATCAGGTTCAGGTCAGGACTCTGTGCAGGCCAGTCAAGTTCACCCACACCAGACTCTGTCATCCATGTGTTTATGGACCTTACACTACCATGAGCTAATGCAACAGAATGTCGTTATCTATACTGTAAAGTTCAAATTTGTATCACAATAAAAGGAAGTCTAAGTCTAAAGAAACAAACAGGAAGTGAAGTATATAGCACTTTTTTCTAGTGATTCAAAGCACTTTACATAGTGAAACCCAATATCTAAGTTCCATTTAAACCAGTGTGGGTGGCACTGGGAGCAGGTGGGTAAAGTGTATTGCCCAAGGACACGACGGCAGTGACTAGGATGGTGGAAGGGGGAATCGAACCTGGAACCCTCAAGTTGCTGGCACAGCCACTCTACCAACTGAGCTATGCCATCCCATTCTTAACCCATAAGATTCAATATGATGTCGGTGAAAATGTGGACTCGTCAGACCACTAAACACTTTTCCACTTTGCATCAGTCCATCTTAGATGAGCTCGGGCCCAGACAAGTTGGCAGCGTTTCTGGGTGTTGTTGATAAATGGCTTTCTTTTCGCATAGTGGAGTTTTTACTGGCACTTACATATGTAGCGACCAACTGTAGTTACCGACAGTGGTTTTCGGACGTGTTCCTGGGCCCCATGTGGTGATATCCTTTACACACCGATGCAGCTTTTCAATGCAGTACCTCCTGAGGGGTCGCGGTTTTTAATCCTTGTATCACCCGGCATGATAAGAACATGGACACATGTTATAACGACGTGAATCAGTCAGTCCGAAGGACGTGGACTTCAACGGTTTCCAGTGCAAAAATAAGAAGTTACGCATGCGTAGACCTAATTATGTGACGAAACAGGACATTTATTCACCTTGACTCATCACAAAAGGTTGTTATATTTCTATATTGTGTCAAAGTGTGGCAATAAGCTGCTGCCACTCCAAAGTGGTTCATATGTGTGTGCAACAATCAACATATTTTTCGCCTTGTCTGTTTTCGTTTAATTTCTGAGCGAAAGCGCGGCTTTGAAGTTATCACAAGTATTTATTTTTATTTTTATTTTTTCTTGGCTTAAAGCGCCAAAGATAGTTGAGACCTTCTGTGCTGTTGCTCAACGACCACGTCCGACTCCACCCCTTCGCGTGCATCTCGCAGAAGAAGAAAAACACATCAGGTCACAAACGGGCCTCTGATAGATTTCCCATTGCTTGGCTTTCATAGAACAGAATGGACTTTATTGTCATTATATTTGCATATAACGAGATTAAAGACTCCAACTTAAGGAGCGGTAGTGGGAACAAATATGGGGTAAAATAAATAACACTAGAGGTAATAAAACTAACAATTGAAATAAACAGACTACTATCCAATAAAAATAATAAGCAATCCTGTACAATATACAAAATATATATACTATAGAAATATATAGAACAAGACAAGAGTAGCGAAGTAATAAATAACAATGAGTGTCGGACGTATTGCACTGGAAGGTAGTATTGCACTGTAGGTATTAGGGTAGGATATTGTATAGTGGTGAATTATTATTATTATAAGTTAGAGTTCAACATGGTGACAGCTCTGGGATGATCTCACCAGCGTTCAACTTCTGCTTTAATATCTTAAAAACAAGATTCGGGTGTTTAAAAAAAAAACAAAAACAAAAGAAAACGGGCGTGCATTCTTTAGAAAAGGTCTATTTTTTCCCACTCAGAAAGCATTCAAAATAATGGCAGTGCATTTTTATGAGACATACGATTATATTATGATAATCATCTGAGGCATACTTAATTTAGTTGCGATTTCATTGTCCAAGGAGCAAAACGTCCTCAGGATGGTAAGAGAATTAAAGGGGAACATGATCACAATTTCAAA
This sequence comes from Nerophis ophidion, assembly GCF_033978795.1. Classification (NCBI taxonomy): domain Eukaryota; kingdom Metazoa; phylum Chordata; class Actinopteri; order Syngnathiformes; family Syngnathidae; genus Nerophis; species Nerophis ophidion. The sequence goes on from NC_084615.1 coordinate 79,362,594, forward strand.
AGGGGTAAAAACAATAAAAATCCGTTCCCAGTGGCTTGTTGTATTTTTTGAAGTTTTTTTCAAAATTTTACCGGTCTCGGAATATCCCTAAATAAAGCTTTAAAGTGCCTTATTTTCGGCTCTCTGCAAAGACACTGGCCATTTCCCTGTGACGTCACACAGTGCTGCCAATGTAAACAAACAATGGGAATACCACAGCAAGATATAGCGACATTAGCTCGGATTCAAACTTGGATTTCAGCGACTTAAGCGATTCAACAGATTACGCATGTATTGAAACAGATGGTTGGGGTACGAAAGTATTGAAGAAGAAACTGAAGCTATTGAGCGAATAGCTATTGACGCTATTCATAGCCATAGCATGGCCGAATAGCTACGTTAGCATCGCCGGTCAAATGTGCGGACCAAACGATCAGGACTTTCGCATCTTTTGACACTGGAGCAACTTAAATCCGTCGATTGGTAAGTGTTTGTTTCGCATTAAATGTGAGTGGAAGGAAACGTAATATAGTTGCAAATGCATCTGCAGGTTATCCATACATCTCTGTGCCATGTCTGCTTTAGCACCGCCGGTAAATAGCATGTTAGCATCGATTAGCGTAGCATGTTAGCATTGATTAGCTGGCAGTCAACATCAACAAAACTCACCTTTGTGATTTTGTTGACTATCATTGCAAATGCATCTGCAGGTTATCCATACATCTCTGTGCCATGTCTGTCTTAGCATCGCCGGTCAAATGTGGAGACACTCTGGTACATTCAATGGGGGTCTGGCGGCAGATTTCTTGCCAGTGGTGCAACTTGAATCCCTCCCTGTTAGTGTTGTTACACCCTCCGACAACACACCCACCAGGCATGATGTCTCCAAGGTTCCAAAAAATAGTCAAAAAAAGGGAAAATAACAGAGCTGAGACCCGGTGTTTGTAATGTGTTGAAAATGAAAATGGTGGGTGTGTTACCTCGGCGACGTCACATTCTGACGTCATCTCCTCCAGCGCGATAAACAGAAAGGCGTTTAATTCGCCAAAATTCACCCATTTAGAGTTCGGAAATTGGTTAAAAAAATAGATGGTCTTTTTTCTGCACCATCAAGGTATATATTGACGCTTACATAGGTCTGCTGATAATGTTCCCCTTTATAAAAAAAAAAGATTTTTTTTTTTTTTTTGCTCTCTCAATCTCAATCAATTTAGTCCTATTTTTTTTACTATTATTTTGAAATATTTGCATAAAATAAGTTATCTACTATATTGCTATGTCCGATGACAGCTTTTTTGCCCGATATTGTCCAAATCTTGATTACTGATACCGATATCAACCGATACCGATATATACAGTCGTGGAATGAACACATTATTATGCCTAATTTTGTTGCGATGCCCCACTGGATGCCTTAAACAATGTAACAAGGTTTTCCCAAAGAAATCAACTCAAGTTATGGGGAAAAAAAGCCAACATGGCACTGCCATATTTATTATTGAAGTCACAAAGTGCATTATTTTTTTTAACATGCCTCAAAATAGCAGCTTGGAACTTGGGACATGCTCTCCCTGAGAGAACATGAGGAGGTTGAGGTGGGCGGGGTTAGGGTGGGTGGGATAGCGGGGGTTGTATATTTTAGTTAGTGCTGCAAGGGTGCCAGGTATTTGTTCTGTTGTGTTTATGTTGTGTTACTTATTGGCGCTCTGTACTTCTCTCTACATCCGCGTACACAGCGGCGTTTGAAAAAGTCATACATTTTACTTTTTGAAACTGATACCGATAATTTTCCAACCGATAATGATAATTTCTGAAATTACATTTTAAAGCATTTATCGGCCGATAATATCGGCAGTCCGATATTATCGGACATCTCTACAATCATGGAGTAACCATTTAACTGGGCTGGCTGACATGTTTCCCAGTGTATTGTTGATAAATACAAGAATTAGAAAAAAAAATATATATATATATATATTAAAATTGAACATGAAAAAACTCCACTTTGGAAAATTTCCGTTTGGAGTAACACGTGGCTTGGCATCTTCTTGCCGAAATAAGCAGGGGCGTCCATGATAAATGAAGCAAATGTGTGACGGAAAAGTCCCGGATATACGAGAGAAAACTACTAATGCTTCAATTGTGGCGGTAAAACTATATGACAATATTAAAACTGTTTTTAAATCCATCCATCCATTTCCTACCGCTTGTCCCTTTCGGGGTCGCAGGGGATGCTGGAGCGTATCCAAGCTGCACATGGGCGGAAGGCGGCATCTGAAATCACAAAGAAAAAATGTCAACAAAACTCAATGCACTTATCGGCAGTGCAAAAATCAACAATCCCTGTTTGGACTCACTTTTTGTCTATCAATTATCCTTTGATTTGTCAAAGTATTGTCAGTTAAACCCGCGGTCGGCAACCCGCGGCTCTAGAGCCCCATGCGGCACTCTAGCGCCGCCCTAGGGGATCCCTGCAGCTTTTTGAAAAATATATGAAAATGGAAAAAGATGTGGGGAAAAGGTTAAAAAAAAATGTTGTAATGTGGTTTCTGTGAGACCAACTTACCGAATTGTTAGAAATCCCACTATTTATATTAAACACGCTTTACTGGTTCGAGTATTTGGTGAACGCCGTTTTGTCCAACTAATTTCAGCCTTGAACTCACCATAGTTTGTTTGAATGTAAAACTTTATTTGACGTTGCCACAAAAAGACGTGTTTTATGCCACTACTTCTTTTTGTCATTTTGTCCACCAAATGTTTTATGCTGTGTGTGAATACACAAAGGTGATCTTTGTTGATATCATTGACTTGTTCGAGTGCTAATCAGGCATTATACTTCTTTTGTAGGTATATTTGAGCTTATTTAATTTATTTTACTTATTTCCTCTGTGTATTTAATTTTTATTTGCATTATTTGTAATATCGGCGGCATTTTCAATAGTTGTTTGCGTGCCATGTTGTTCCAGACCACAGCAAACACTGCCCAGCTTGCAAAGATTGTAATAAATCCATTAGAAGGAGACAGCCTGCAGTTTCTTTTAACTAAGACACACACATCTATACCTTTGGCCATTTTAAGCCAGTCATTTCCAGGAGTTATCTCACCCTCTGAGAAGCCTCCGTTTTAGTAATGATTTCCAATGTTGTAAAAATGTGTAGAATAAAATATTACTGTAGAGGTTGCCCTCTAGTGGGTTCTGTAGACCACCACACAATGCCAGGAGAGCCCGGATCAGGGTTAAAACACTGTTTTATTTGCCTATAAATGGTTCAAGTAAGCTGTCCTTACTTCGTTCATGTCTCTCTCTGTCTCTCTGGCTCCCACTCCAGCTTCCCCCAACTCCAACTCCAACCCTGTGTCTCAATCCGGCTGCTGCTAATAAAGGCAACAGGTGATTAGACGACAACGCCCACCTGGGCTATCAATCAGTCACATAGACATTCTCTGAGTGCCTGCAAGTCCGCATTCGGGGCAGGATTACTGGTGAGCTGTTGCAGATAGTGAAACTAAAGTCACTGCTCCGCTTGTAAATGGTGTTTCAACTTCTATGCTAGTGTTAGTCATTTTTCTTTATTTTGTTCTTCTGGGCTGCACTTCCAGCTGTCTTCAAAGGCCGGTACTCGGACACCCCTTCCGCGGCAGGCCTGCAGGCCACGCCCCCCTCCACAATTACATTTCAACGCTTCTGTTAACGAAAATTTGCGCCAGCCTGGGACACATAGACATTTTGATAGTAGGCTAGAATGGCTATTATAGACACTTACATCATGTGTTGCCTTCATTATAACACTTATATTTATTTTTTTGTGGCTCCAGACAGGTGATTAGACGACAAGGCCCACCTGGGCCATCAATCAGTCACATAGACATTCTCTGAGTGCCTGCAAGTCTGCATTCGGGCCAGGATTACTGGTGAGCTGTTGCAGATAGTGAAACTAAAGTCACTGCTCCGTTTGTATATGGTGTTTCAACTTCTATGCTAGTGTTGGTCATTTTTCTTTATTTTGTTCTTCTGGGCTGCACTTCCAGCTGTCTTTGAAGGCCGGTCCTCGCACACCCCTTCTGCGGCAGGCCTGCAGGCCACGCCCCCCTCCACAATTACATTTCAACACTTCTGGCAACGAAAATTTGCGCCAGCCTGGGACACATAGTCATTTTGATAGTAGGCTAGTATGGCTATTATAGACACTTATATCATGTGTTGCCTTCATTATAACACTTTTATTTATTTTTTTGTGGCTCCAGACAGATTTTTGGGGGGGCTTCTTTGGTCCAATATGGCTCTTTCAACATTTTGGGGTGTGACCTCATAATCCTGAAATGTTATGTCCAGTAATGTGTTGAAATGGTTGGTTTTAGCAGCACAAAGTACACCGTACCTACCTTGGTTGTTACTCTCTAATACAGAATGTGTATAAATATATTCCTCACATAATGGAATACAAACAAAATATAATTAGGGCGCCGCTTTGCGAGCCTCAATGTCTTTTCCAAAGACACGCAGACCTGTCATGACACCGACTCTCAAGACAAATAGATTGGAGACGAACACGCTGGTCGCCAGGCAGACGTGAGTGGCGGCGTGAGAACGCAGCTGGTGTGATGTTAATCAGCCCATCGTCGTGACAACATCAGTCTTGTGTAACGCAACGAAGATGAGAAAGGAGGCGACAAAGGCGCACGTTACAAACCGTTGTTGGGGTGCAAGTACGACTCCTGCACGGGTTCAACCCGCAAAATTGTTGACACGACAACAAGGTTCTGGAAAACAATGGACATTTAATTATGCCATTCTTTCTAAATCCAAACCATTTATTAACTGTAAAGGTTCGAAGTCACATTTGGAGCCTCTAACACAGAACTCATTTTCATTAAGGGCCACGTCGCAGTTATGGTTGCCCTCAAAGACTGCTTTTAACAATGAGTAATGTATAAATAAATAAATATATATATATATATATATATATATTTGTATGTATATGTATGTGTATGGGCTTCACGGTGGCAGAGGGGTTAGTGCGTCTGCCTCACAATACGAAGGTCCTGCAGTCCTGGGTTCAAATCCAGGCTCGGGATCTTTCTGTGTGGAGTTTGCATGTTCTCCCCGTGAATGCGTGGGTTCCCTCCGGGTACTCCGGCTTCCTCCCACTTCCAAAGACATGCACCTGGGGATAGGTTGATTGGCAACACTAAATGGTCCCTAGTGTGTGAATGTTGTCTGTCTATCTGTGTTGGCCCTGCGATGAGGTGGCGACTTGTCCAGGGTGTACGCCGCCTTCCGCCCGATTGTAGCTGAGATAGGCACCAGCGCCCCCCGTGACCCCGAAAGGGAATAAGCGGTAGAAAATGGATGGATGGATGGATGGATGTATATGTATATGTGTATGTATATATGTATATACTGTATATAAATAAATGGGTTGTACTTGTATAGCGCTTTTCTACCTTCAAGGTATTCAAAGCGCTTTGACACTACTTCCACATTCACACATTCACACACATTACTTAGCATTTCATGGAAGCTGTTTTTATAGCCAATCATGGCACCCACCTGTTCCCAATTAGCCTGCACACCTGTGGGATGTTCCAAATAAGTGTTTGATGAGCATTCCTCAACTTTATCAGTATTTATTGCCACCTTTCCCAACTTCTTTGTCACGTGTTGCTGGCATCAAATTCTACAGTTATTGATTATACGCAAAAAAAAAAAAAAGTTTATCAGTTTGAACATGAAATATGTTGTCTTTGTAGCATATTCAACTGAATATGGCTTGAAAAGGATTTGCAAATCATTGTATTCTGTTTATATTTACATCTAACACAATTTCCTAACTCATATGGAAACGGGGTTTGTATTATGATATACGTTACTATGACTATATGAAAACAGTCCGGGGAAGTAAAGTCAAACAGTGTGATGTTGACAAAATTGGATTCAAATAAAAACAATACATTGTTCCAGTTGAAAACCTCTCAAATGGACTATTTCAATAAGACTTAAGTAAATGTTCTTCATGTTTTTGTATCAAGATCTTGTGGAGATGACACGGGCTGTTAATAACGGAACATATAATGTGAGGAGTTCTCATTTGCAAACACACCTGTCCTTGAATCCTATCTTCCCTCACCACCGGTATCCATGGAAACCCGCAAGGTTGGGTGTGTGCATGAAAGGCGCGTGTGTGAGGATGAGGGATTCATCAGGTTAAAAAAAAAAAAAGGTGCTTTCACCTGACAGAGTTCACTTGATTTGCAAGGTCAAGTTGTTTTCAAACGGGTTCCAATGCAAGACACCCGACTCACACAGAAATATGTGAGTCGGGTGTTGTTGGTCATTTTACGTGGTCAAGTCTTCCAAAGATGAGAGTATTTAACATCAATGTCAAGCACATCAGCAGCCTCAGAAAAAATACTGATACTCTGAATTTTTAATGAAAGCTCTGTTTGGAATTTTCAACAGGTTCCAATTGATTACATTTTCTTTTAATCGAGTCTGCTGATGCTTACAGATTTCCTGATCGGTGCCGACCGAGAACCTGAGCCCGAATAAATAATTACAGGTTTTAAAATGTCATGACGAGATTGTTGAGTTGGAATAACAAAGCGTGCAGTTGTGAGTGGAAGTCTCTGGGATGTCTTTCATTGCATGAGTGAAGTCATCCAGCTCTGGGAAAGCAGAACATGCAGTGATATCACACACTGTGATTCATCCCGGTGAGCTCAGGTTGTAAGAATTAGTGGCTGGGAGAAGGATTTGTTGTCTTCTTTATGAGCGCAGCAGATGTTCCAGATATGACCTCCTGGCAGAGAGAGAAACTGAATGTTGGGAGCT